>NC_053023.1:611509449-611745077 GCF_003073215.2 Triticum urartu
GAATTCATTCTAAAACATCCAAGATTGATCATAAAACAGCATGGAACAATAAAAAATTATAGATATGTTGGAGACGTATCAGGATGCCAAACTAAGGCTTATCAGATGGGTACTTCTTCTTCAAGAATTTGACTTGCAGATTGTTGACAGAAAGGGAGCAGACAATCCTGTGGCGGACAACCTCTCTATGATCGAAAACATACCACATGATCCCGTTCCAGTCAACGATAGCTTTCCTGATGAACAACTAGCTATTTTAAGGGTACAATCTCTTTCTGATCTGTGGTATGCAGATTATGCTAATTTTATTGTTGCAAAGCTTTTGCCTCCAGGTTTAACATTTCAGCAAAGGAAGAAATTCTTCCATGATTTGAGGCATTACTTTTTTAACATCCCAAATTTACAATTCGGAATGTTATACATAGGTCATTCATGCATATCACATTTTATTGCATTTTCGTTTCACGGTCCTCGAAATCCTAAGCAACTCAAGGACCCACGGAGAGAGTTGGGGATTTCACGATTTTCATATTTGAATTTCTATCAAATATTGAAACAAGGATCATTTTGGTTTTAATGATTTTCTCTCCGAAAATATTTCAAAATTAAAATATATGAGAGGAGATAATATGACTTCTTCAAAATAAATGAAATATCGGAGGAAAATTATTAAAATCAAATAAATGATTTTTATTTTGAGTTTTATTGCTATTTTATTTGAATTAGGAAAAAATGCATTTTTTCAAAATTGCATTATAGGCCCAAATAAATGTTCACCTTGTCCGACATATTTTTAGAGGACGAGGAAAATTCATTTCGGTATTTTTGGAATCCGTTTAGTATTTCTTTTCTTTGTTTTTCTGCGTTAGGACTTATTTAAAAAAAGAGGCAACCTACTTAACAGGCCGGTTTCGACCCGGACTCCTCCCCCCCGGCCGGCCTTATAAGCCGCTGAGGCCGCCCAGCCCCCCCCCTGCCCCCGTCCCGCCCTAACCCTAGATGCCCCACCACCCGCGCTAGCCGCCGCCGCCCCGCCGCCTCGCCGGAGCCACCGCTGCCGGAGCCGGACTTCGCCGAGCCGCCGCCGTTGACCGGTCGGTTTTTTTAGAAACCCTAAGTTTGATTTTTTTTCTTCAGATCAGTTTTATTCCGGTTTTCTACGGTTTAGTTAAGTAGCGGACGTTCGTCCGTACGGTCGTTTTAACGAACGCCGTTCACCCGTTTTTCACAGACAGCAAACGTTCGTTCGTTAGCCTGTTCGTCAGTTTTTCTTTTTCTAGGGTTTTCCGCGATTATTTCTGATCGCGATTTCTGCCTAAATTTTGTTTTAGTTTATCTCTTCGCTCGTTTATCGGAATCAGGCGATTCAACCGCCTAGATATTCGTCTCGAAGCCCTCTTTATGTTTAAACAACTTGAACAAGATTTTGGTACTGTAAAATTTGACTTTAGTCCAGATTAGTAATCGGATCTTGTTTCTTTCACAGTTTGAGTTTCATTGCTCTATTTGATTTGATTCTTTTTGCAAACCGGAGTTCTTCAGTTGAACTTTCTAGTTAGATCTTCTTATTTTAGATTTAGCAGTGCATCTTTGCTTTATTGCTTATGTATGCTATTGTTTGTTTGCGATAGAACACCCGGAGTGCGAATCGTGCTTCTACGAGTCTCTAGTTTTGCGGATCATTAGCAAGGCAAGTAACACATTGATCATACTTCTTTCTTACCCAGTTTTATGCATTAGTTTCAACCCTCAAACATTGCATGATTAGGATGTGATTAACTTGTGGGTATTGGGAAGTAGATGATGAGGTAGACCCTATTGCCCTATTTTAATATCAAACCCTGGGAGTTACTTCTACGTTATGCTTATATTGCTATGCTATGCTCGTAGACGTGGATTGGGTTTGAGCGTATCGATGACAGATGTGAGATTGTTAATTAATGGTTCAACTTAAGGTGGCAACTTTAATACACATCTGGGTGGATTGCTTCGTTTGGGACCTAGGGATATACCAGTGTTGTCCTAGGAGATCCCGGGGATATACCGTGTGATCCTCCTACGGTCCGCCACCCAGGCTCAAAGGGATCAAAAGATTATTCATGCTAGAAACTTCCGTGTGCAGCCACAACCAATTATGGGCTCTGGCATAGTTGAGTATGATGTGTGACCTCTTTCAGTGGTGGGCTAGCAGATGTAGAGGGAAAGTAGGTGTAACTGTCACCCGGAGTAAAGAGTTAATGCTTCTGAAAGACTGTGTCTCGGTCATCCGTTTCTCAAATACCGTGCATTGTGAGAAATACAATGGAGGAGATCGAGTCTTGTGGGGAGAAGTGCGCAAACCTCTGCAGAGTGTACAAACTAATCATGGTTAGTTGTGTCCCCGGTTATGGACATCTTGATTATCTAGTACTTGGATTATCCTACTGTATCTCATCACTCTAATTTAATTTGTTGGGATGATAATTACTTTTAATTGGGATTGAGATGGGGGTACCATTCTCAATGTTTCAACTACCATGATAGTTAAATAAAATTTATTCCTTTGTTGTAGGGAAAAATTGGCTTTTTGCAAAAACCATATAACCATAGAGCCTCCACCAGCCATATATGCATGTAGTGATAGCATTTATCTATTCATTGCTCTACTGTGTTACTTTGCCAGCATATTCCATGTGCTGACCAGTTTTTGGGCTGCAACGTATTATGTTGTAGACTTTTCAGACGAGGAGTAAGATGTGATAGGTCGTTTGTCTTGCACTCAGCTATGCCGTTGGAGTTGATGGACTCACTTTATCTTCCAAGTCTTCTGCTGTTATCGTTTTAGATGGCCTTAAGCCAAATTTATTGTAATAAGTTCTCTTTTGAGACATTCGATGTAACAAGTTGTCGGTGTTCTAGGAACGGGGGTCCCCAGACTTGCCTGCTTGTGGCCCGTGGCCTGGCGGAGCCAGCAGGCCGTACGGCCCATCTTCATCAACAAATCATCCAAGACCCTCGCGAGGGTCCAAGCCGCGCGAGGCGGGCGACGCAAGACCTCCTCCCGAGCGGCCTAGTGAGGCAGTCTCGCGAGGGGCGGAGATATCAAGGCGAGGCGAACCTCACGAGGCTCTCATGACGTGAGCCATGACGATCGACACCAGGCGGGCGCCAGCGCGCGCAGCGTCCTTGTTTCCTCTTTGGTGCAAAGGAGGCAAGCGCGGCCGCGGAGTACCGAGGCATCAAGCAAAGGTTGCCATTTCGGTGCAACCAGACCAAGACCATGGACTGCAAGACGGAGGTCATCGTGGAGCCCAAGATGGCGTCACCACGAGAGCTTTGTGCATTCGAAGACCGCTTTTGTCAGGATAGCTTGTACTAGTTGTCCCCCTTCAAATTAGCCTGCCATTGTTGGCTCCCTTCCCGCTCGATATTTGGGAAGAGGACCAGGGCCTCTATAAATAGGACTAGCACCACAGTAGAGAGGGGGCAAAAGGGGATGAGATAGAAAGAGAGAGAGAGATCATCTCATCTTAGCTTGAGAGAACCTACACACCACAAGTTCATACTCACAAGAACACCTCAACCTGAGGAGGCTGTTCTTCCCTTGTATTGTTCATCATCAGCCCAAGAGGCAATCCACCACCACCACACTAGAGTAGGGTATTACACCACAATGGTGGCCCGAACCAGTATAAACCCCGTGTCTTTCTGTGTTGCTAGTTCGTCGAGTTCGTCCGCGAGATCTAGCGAGCTAGAGCGTAGATCGGTAGGAGGGAAAGACTTCACGCGCACCCCAGTGTTCGAACCTTAGGGGTTTGCCGGAACCCCACATCTGACATTTGGCGTGACGGGTAGGGGTGCGCCGGAGCTTCTTCTCCACCAGTCAGCTCTCCGACGTTCACCGACTACGATGTCTGGCGACCCAAGGACCGGATCCGACCGCTGGGCAGCCTGGCCGGCCCAGACGGCGCCGCCTGCCCATGAAGATCTCGACCCCGCACCCCAAGTGGCGCGGGCGCCACCAAGATCAAACGGGCGTGGACAGCGTGGCCAGGCATCATCCACCCTCACCCCGCGGCAAGCACGAGTCGCGGTGAGAGCAACGAGCCACGCCGCAGCAACAGTGCCACACTCATGGCGGGAGCAAGCGAACATGCGGGCGGCACTCACAGTGGCAAGGGAGATGCTGCGATGCAGGCTGATGGAGAGCGGCCGGGACACACTGCTTGAGTGTGTTGCTAAGCTGAGCGGCGTCGGGAGCGCCACCCTTCTTCTATCGACTCCCCCCTAGGCCAATGCAAGGTCACGCGGCGAGCCTCACCGCATCTGCGCGCCATCGACTACGCCCGGGGGCTTCGTCAACATCAGCACGGCTGGCGGCGTAGGGGGCTCCAACCCCCCCCCCCCATGCCGCCCTCGACAAGCACGAGCGCAAGCGTCGCCCCCATGGTCCCGGCCGGATGCCATATTATCATTCCCAGGACGCCATCATGGGCGGAGCAACATGGAGCGTGGGGCACCACGGCGAGGTGTTCGGGGTGACAGCCCCGGAAGCCTACATGCCCCATGTCGATGTCAAAACCGGCGGATCTCGGGTAGGGGGTCCCGAACTGTGCATCTAGGCCGGATGGTAACAGGAGGCAAGGGACACGAATTTTACCCAGGTTCGGGCCCTCTTGATGGAGGTAAAATCCTACGTCCTTCTTGATTAATATTGATGATATGGGTAGTACAAGAGTAGATCTACCACGAGATCGGAGAGGCTAAACCCTAGAAGCTAGCCTATGGTATGATTGTTGTTCTATATGTTCTCCTACGGACTAAAACCCTCCGGTTTATATAGACACCGGAGAGGGTTAGGGTTACACAAAGTCGGTTACAATGGTAGGAGATCTACATATCCGTATCGCCAAGCTTGCCTTCCACGCCAAGGAAAGTCCCTTCCGGACACGGGACGGAGTCTTCAATCTTGTATCTTCATAGTCCAGGAGTCCGACTGAAGGTATAGTCCAGCCATCCGGACACCCCCTAATCCAGGACTCCCTCAGTAGCCCCTGAACCAGGCTTCAATGACAACGAGTCCGGCGCACAGATTGTCTTCGGCATTTCAAGGCGGGTTCCTCCTCCAAGTACTTCATAGAAGATTTTGACCACAAAGATAGTGTCCGGCTCTGCAAAATAAGTTTCCACATATTGCCATAGAGAGAATAATATTTACACAAATCTAATCTGCTGACGTATTTCGTAGTGTGACATTGCACCACGGCCAAGCCTTTATTCGAATCGTTTTATTGTCCCACCTCAGCGTGTCATGCGAGGCGGTTTCCTTGGCACGTCTCATCAAAGCAAAGATCGCGTCCCCTTATTCCGGGATTCTCATCAATACGGGCATGGGTAACCCAACCGCGCCATTGATTATGGCGCTTGGGGATAAGCGGGTTTTACCAGGCTGGTGGGGACACGTAGTTGCGTCCACCCATATAAGGGGATAAGGATCCACCTTTTCTCCTACGCCTTCTTCCTCCTTTGCCTATCCATTCTCGCGCACTCGAGCTCCAACGCCCAAGTCCGCACTCCCCACCTCAACCTTCTCCAGCCATGTCCGGAGCGGGAGGCAAGTGGATGGTCTCCTCCATCACGGAGGGACACATCAAAAAACTAAGGAAGGCCGGATACTTGTCTAATGACATCGCGTACCGGCTTCCCGAAGAGGGGCAGCTCCTCCCCACCCCAAGGACCCATGAGAGGGTAGTGTTCCTTCCCCACTTCCTCCGCGGACTAGGCTTTCCTATCCACCCAGTCGTCCGTGGACTCATGTTCTACTACGGCCTGGATTTCCATGATCTGGCCCCAAACTTCATCCTCAATGTCTCGGCGTTTATCATCGTGTGCGAGGCTTTCCTCTGCATCCGCCCCCATTTCGTCCTATGGCTCAAGACTTTCAATGTCAAGCCGAAGGTGGTGCGCGGAAACCAGGCGGAGTGCGGAGGCGCCATGGTAGGCAAGATGCCCAACGTCTTATGGCTCGAGGGCTGCTTGAAGGGGTGGCAATCGGGGTGGTTTTACATCACCGAGCCGCGCGACCCTGAGTGGGTCACAGCCCCCAAGTTCTGGTCCGGACCCCCAACGCGGCTCACGTCCTGGAAAGAGACGGGCCTGTCGTGGGGCAACAAAGGAGAGGTGACTGGACTGCAAACATGCATCCAAACCCTGGTGGACAAGCAGCTCAAGCTTGTCAACGTAGTCCAGGTCATGCTCAACTGCCGGATCCTCCCATGTCTACAACGTGCCTTCAATCTGTGGGAGTTCAACCCGGCGCAGCACCGAACTCTGAGCAGGCTCTTCGACACGACGTACAAAGATGCCTGGAAGGTGTGTTTCAAGGGCGCCAAGGCTCCCGCATCCGCTACCGAGGATCGCGGGTTCAGCGCGCAGCGTCACGCTAGCGCGGTAAGTTGTTTGTACCTTTTACAGGGTATTAGTTTTTCATAGTTTAACTCTATGCGGGATCTAAGCTCCCTTACCTTTGACAGGTTTGGCAGGCGAAGTCCGGACAGATCGACTATCCGGCTCCTTTGCCCGAAGACCCAGCCGATGCCCGCTTGGCGAAGCTGCTGGTTCCGGCACCCTATGTGGTGCCGGAGAAGAAGGCAACGAAGAAGGCCACGGGGACTCGAAAAAGTGCCCGGCGCCAGGAGGTGTCGGGTTCATCATCCGACGGCTCCAAGGCGCATTCCTCCCGTGAAGACGAGGAGGAGGAAGAAGAGACCTCTCCCCCTCCAGCGGGGGGAGAGAAGAAAAGGAAGGCCGCCCTCACTGGGGAGGCCGAAGGGTCCAAGAAGGGGAAAACCCTTCCTCCGGACTACTCCACCGACGCCGACGACGGCGGAGAGGAGTGGCCGCTCAGGGCCAAGCCCCTGGCGAAATCGTAAGTATCTGGATACCAGAGTAATTCATAGTATTCCTTTATTGCACAACTTTCCCTTATGTCGAATATGATTATGCAGCCCACCCAAAGACCGGCTCGACGCGTCGTCGAGCGGTTCACTGGACTCGTCGGATGTGAATTCGCTTCCGACGGCCACCTCCCCCCGCCCTACGGACGACGCTGAAGTATTGTCCCAACAGGTTCCAAGCCAGGAGGAGGTGGTCCTGGAGGCGCCACAAGGAGACCTCCGGACTCCGGGAGTAAAGGGGATAAAACCCCCAGGGCTCCAAGTCTGGCCCTAGGCGGGACACCGCTCCGAAACCTTCAAGGGTTCCAGAGTCCGGTGGGCGACCTCCTTCCAAGAGGAGCAAGCCCACCGTACCGGTGACCCCCGTCCAACTGGAGGCGCCAGACAATCTGTTGGAGGTGCTCAAAGGCGCCTCCATCGACGAGGAGCACCGCACCATTATGAGTGCGGTGGTCCAGAAGGTTCAATCCGCCAAGAGCGGACTGACTGAAGCTTGTGCTAGCCTTTTAACAGGCTTTGAGGTAAGTAAAGAATGTGTAAATAATATTACTGCATAGACAGTAGCCCCTGATGCTCTGTTTGGCGTTCGGGAAGAAAAGCCGAATAGAGGATCAAATAAAATTCGCAGGAGTCTAACAAAAAGGAGTCAATATGTATGCAGGCTTCTCTGCTGGCGTCCGCCGCACTGACTGTGGACGTGGACAGGCTAAAGCAGAACCTCGAGCAGTCCAAGCAAGAGCTCAGGCGTGCCAAGAAGCAGCTCGAGGACAAGGAAGGTAAGAAATACCTTGTTTTAAATATATATAAAAAATTGCAATTGCAAAAAATGACAGGATTATCGTGGCTATTGTAGGGGCCACGTCTGAGGTGGCGACCCTTAAGCAAGCGCTATCCGAGGCCGAGAAGAGGGCGGCCACGGAGCGCACCGAGCGGGAGAAGTATGAGGCCCAGGTTGGCAAGGTGCGGCAAGAGCTCCAGGCTCTCATGAAAAAACATGAGAGTTTGGAGCTTGACTCAAAGATGCGAGCGTCCGAGCTCGCGATGGCTATTGAAAATGCCAAGTCTGCCAAGGCCGAATCCCAGAAGACCCTCCAGGAGTTTGTTGAGGTGAAAAAGATAGCGGCGGGGAAGACATTCTTTAAGCAAAGCAAACATATAAACGTGAGTTACTAGTTACTTACCCGAATCCGGAGCTCTCCAGGAGCGTTCGCAGATCTTCCCCGTAGCATGTCCGATGCCGCCGTATTCTATCGAGCCGAGGAGGGCAGCTCGACAGAGAAGGTGTTCTGGTCTCAGTATGCTTAGGCCGGACACCCCGTGCCCCTGAGCGAAAAGCTGAAGCAACTGGTCAAACTCCACAAGGCGGCCGAACAGGCCATGAAGGGCCTCATAGTTCGGCTGTGGCCTGGAGAGGCTCTGCCTGGGAGCTATTTCGGGCTGGTGCAGCGGCTGGTGGGGGCCTGTCCAAGGCTCCAAGTCATCAAGTGCTCCGTCTGCATTGAAGGTGCCCGTAGGGCCCTTGCCCGTGCTAAGGTGCACTTGGGCAAGCTGGATGCTGAGAAGCTTGTGAAGGACGGGCCACCGCCAGGGAAAGAGCATCGCAAGCCCGAGAATTATTATACGGATGTTCTGAAGGGTGCCCGCCTTGTGGCGGATGAATGTTCCAGGGATGTAATTTTTGAGTAAAACTCGCTCGTTTTGTCCTGTGCGCTGAAAACTTGTTCATATGCGCTAAGCAATGCTGCTGGAATTTAAAATATTACCTTCTGTGCGGCTGTTTATCAATTTTGAGAGATGGCGAGTCATCGGCTTCTGCCCCCGTGCCGCTAGTGCTGGGGTGTTCGGGGATAAACCTAAGCGCTCTTTTTCCCATGTTTGGGTCCTTCGAGGGAGGGGCTCAGCACAGCGAACAAGGCAATCGGACTATAATGCGTGAACACTCTCACTTAGCCATAGAATTCTATAATTTTAAATTTCGGTGAAGCCCCTGGTATTCGGAAGACCGAGTTCGGGGCGCTATCCACGCCTTGGCCGGACAGAGCCGACTCCTCGCTCTAAGCGGCATAAGTCTTTAGGGACTCGAAAAACCTCTCGAACAGCGACCAACTCTCGCTTCATGATGACAGTCAGTTTTAGCTTTCTCTACTGAGGTGCTCGACCCAGCTCAACTAGGGCACAATCGCAGTAGTTCTCCTAGTGCTACCTTAGCCGACACAGCGGAACGTAAGGCACCAAAACATAGGAGCCGGGAAAACCCAACTATTGACCCAAGACATGATTCGGAGCCGATGCATATAATGCTATAAGTTCGGGGTGCCGCACTTGTTAAAGTGTTCGGACTTCTCACACCATATTGAGGGGTACTAAAGCCCCTGGCGTATTTTGGACGTACCAAAGTGTACGGGTAAAACATGTCGTTAAGGAACATATATTTGTAAAAAAAGAGTAATGCAAATAGAGACAAAAGCTATGCATTGTTTATTAAAAAGGGCTGCGATCAAAGCAAAACGATACAAATAATGCGATAAGCAAAAGGCTGGACTATTTAACATGTCCGTTCCAGGGCAGGCTGCGGAATGGTATGCGAAACAGGTATACTGCTCGTGATAGAGACCACCTGGGAGTTCTGTAATGCGGCATGGCTTGTCTGCTTCCCTGGTTCTTGCATCGTTTGTGTGGCAATTGAACTGCCGAACAGGCCTTCCGAAGAGTGGAGTCCTGAAAGTAAGAGAAAATTAAAAAATCGGCAGCCCCTGGTGCGGTTTAAGCCGTGTTTCGGGCGTGCCGTGATGGTGCCCCTCCCCCTGTACCCATGGTATTTCTAGAGCGTAGTTATGTACGCGAAGTACTGGTGTCGCATTTTTGCGAGGGCTGGGGTTGGGGCCGCATTGCTACGCCTGCTCGGAATGTGCCAGGCGGTCTTGTTGTAGGTTACTCCGGGCGCACTTCACGGTGTCCGGACGTTTAATGGCCGGACTGGAGAACTGTCGGGAGAGGCTGCTTTGTACTTCCGCTGCAAGGGCCGCCGTGTGCTCCTCCGTTCGGAGAGAGCGTTCGGTGTTTCCATTGACCGTAATTACTCCTCGAGGGCCTGGCATCTTGAGCTTAAGGTATGCGTAGTGCGGTACCGCATTGAACTTGGCGAATGCAGTTCGCCCGAGCAGTGCGTGATAGCCATTGCGGAATGGGACTATGTCGAAGATTAACTCCTCGCTTCGGAAATTATCCGGAGATCCGAAGACCACTTCAAGTGTGACTGAGCCTGTACAGTTGGCCTCTACACCTGGTATTACGCCTTTAAAGGTCATTTTGGTGGGCTTAATCCTCGAGGGATCTATGCCCATTTTCCGCACTGTATCCTGGTAAAGCAGGTTCAGGCTGCTGCCGCCGTCCATAAGGACTCTAGTGAGATGAAATCCGTCAATGATTGGGTCTAGAACCAATGCGGCGAATCCGCCATGACGGGTGCTAGTGGGATGGTCCCTTCGATCAAAGGTGATCGGGCAAGAGGACCATGGGTTGAACTTTGGGGCGACTGGCTCTACCGCGTATACGTCCCTTAACGCGCACTTCCGCTCCCTCTTGGGGATGTGGGTTGCGTATATCATGTTCACCATCCGCACTTGTGGGGGAAAACCCTTCTGTCCACTGTTGTTCGGCGGCCGGGGCTCTTTGTCGTCATCGCTATGTAGCCCGTGTCTTTATTTTCAGCATTTAACTTGCCTGCCTACTTGAACACCCAACAATCCCTGTTGGTGTGATTGGCCGGCTTTTCGGGGGTGCAATGTATCTGCCACAAGCGATCGAGTATTCGGTCAAAACTGGACGGGCCCCTAGGATTTCCTTTGAATGGCTTTTTCCGCTGAACGGATTTATAGCCTCTGAATCCGGCATTAACTGTCGTATCCTCAGCATTGTCGCCGTTAATGCGGCGCTTCTGCTTGTTGCGACGCGACCTGCCACTACTGTCCCTGGTATCCGAATTACCAGGGTTCTTGGTCATATTGTTGCTACGAGCAAGCCAGCTGTCTTCTCCCGCGCAAAAGCGGGTAATGAGTGTCGTGAGTGCTGCCATAGATTTCGGCTTTTCCTGTCCAAGGTGCCGGGCAAGCCACTCGTCACGGATATTGTGCTTGAAGGCTGCTAGGGCCTCTGTGTCCGGACAGTCGACTATTTGATTTTTCTTTGTTAGGAACCGTGTCCAGAATTGCGTGGCCGATTCCTCTGGCTGCTGAATTACGTGGCTTAGGTCATCGGCGTCTGGTGGTCGCACATAAGTGCCCTGGAAATTGTCGAGGAATGCGGCTTCCAGGTCCTCCCAACAACCGATTGATCCTGCTGCCAAGCTGTTAAGCCAATGCCGAGCTGGTCCTTTAAGCTTGAGTGGGAGGTATTTGATGGCGTGGAGATCATCGCCGCGGGCCATGTGGATATGAAGGAGATAATCCTCGATCCATACCGCACGATCTATTGTGCCATCATATGATTCGATGTTTACGGGTTTGAAACCCTCAGGGATTTGATGATCCATTACTTCATCTGTGAAGCATAGTGGGTGTGCGGCACCTCTGTACTGGGCTATATCACGACGTGGCTCCAATGAGCTTTGTCTGCTGTGTTCGGCCCTACCGGATTTGTGTCCGGCGTGACGGTTACCGTCTCGAGTCGTGGGGCGCCCACGCGATCCATAGATCGATCTTGTTTGCCTTGCCTTGTCCTCCAACATATCTCGTAGGTCTGGCGCATTTTCCCGTGCCTTGGTACGGGGTGCGGCTTGAGTGGAGGGACGAGAGGCCTCTCTGTCGTGGCCACGAGGTGGCCGGTTGGCCGTATCAAGTGCTGGTGATGTAGGTTTAAGTGCTTCCTCCTCTAGTCGGGGTAGCAACCTGTGCTTTGGGTAGTGAGGGAGTCCTGGATTAGGGGGTGTTCCGGTAGCCGGACTATACCTTCAGCCGGACTCCTGGACTATGAAGATACAAGATTGAAGACTTCGTCTCGTGTCCGGATGGGACTTTCCTTAGCATGGAAGGCAAGCTTGGCGATGCGGATATTCAAGATCTCCTACCATTGTAACCGACTTTATGTAACCCTAACCCTATCCTGTGTCTATATAAACAGGAGGGTTGTAGTCCATAGGCAACCAACTCCATACACAACAATCATACCATAGGCTAGCTTCTAGGGTTTAGCCTCCTTGATCTCGTGGTAGATCTACTCTTGTACTACCCATATCACCAATATTAATCAAGCAGGAGTAGGGTATTACCTCCATCGAGAGGGCCCGAACCTGGGTAAAACAAAGTGTTCCCTGCCTCCTGTTACCATCCGGCCTAGACGCAGAGTTCGGGACCCCCTACCCGAGATCCGCCGGTTTTGACACCGACATTGGTGCTTTCATTGAGAGTTCCTCTGTGTCGTCGCCCTTGGGCCCGATGGATCCTTTGATCATCAACAACGATACGATCCAGGGTGAGACTTTTCTCCCCAGACAGATCTTCGTCTTTGGCGGCTTCGCTCTGCGGGCCAATTCACTCGGCCACCTGGAGCAGATCGAAAGCTATGCCCCTGGCCATCAGGTCAGGTTTGGAAGTTTAAACTACACGGCCGACATCCTCGGAGACTTGATCTTCGATGGGTTCGAGCCACGGCCAAGCGCGCCGCACTGTCTCGATAGGCATGATATAGCTCTGCCGCTTAACAGCGCCTTGGAGGCCGCATACGCATCGGTTCCGACCCCTAACTCGGAGCCTATTACGCCAATCGAGGATGAACGGTTGGACGTCACCTCAGGGGCTGCGATCCCGAAAGCGATCGAGCCGAACGCTAGCCCCGCACTCTGCACTACCCGTGACTCCGAGGATCCGGACTCCTCCCCGGACTCCGAACCCCCTGCGCCCCCGCCAATCGAATCCGATGGGGCGCCGATAATGAAGTTCACCACTGCAGACATCTTTCAGCACTCGGCTTGTGGCGATATCCTGAACTCTCTCAAGTCCCTCTCCTTATCAGGAGAGCCCTGGCCGAACTACGGTCAGCGAGGATGGGATATGGACGATGAAGAAATTCAAAGCCCACCCACCACCCACTTGGTAGCCACTGTCGACAATTTAAACGACGTGCTCAACTTCGACTCCGTAGACATCGACAGCATGGATGACGATGCAGGAGATACTGACAAACCAACGCCCATAGGGCATTGGACAGCCACCTCATCTCACGATGTGTACATGGTGGATACCCCTAAAGGAAGCGACAATGAGGAAAAAGGGGATGGGACGGGAGATCGACCCCCCGAAAAGCAATCAAAGCGTCGGCGTAAACGCCGACCCAAGCCCCGCCTCGACAAAAACCCAGCCATAGAGCAGGACGAGCCGGTAGACGACGAGCAGGCCTTAGAGCAACCGTCCGAACAGGGCAACACGGATAAAGAAACCGAACATCCCTCCCCCGGCGAAAACGGCATTCCGGACGACCTCACGCCGAATAAACCTATGGAGCAGAAGAATCTCCACGAGAAGCTCGTTGCAACTGCATGCAGCCTAAAGATGCACTCCGGATTAGATGGAGCAAAGTAATCAATACCACAGATAAGTACGGCGACAGTCACCGCACTAAAGGCTATCCGAAAAGAAAGCTACTGCCTGAATTCGACGAAGAGGCCCTAGAGCCCTCGCATTCAAAAAATGAAAAAGCCACACGGTCGGATAGACGACCCCATAAAGCGGCAAACGGCACCGCACCTAAATCGGCATGCGACCCACTTAAGGATTCGCATCATGGCCCAGTCAGGTCCATTTATGGGCCAAGAAAGCAAGCTCTCGTAAGCAACGCTATGAAGCCATCATCAGAATCCGGCATACCCAAATACAGGGGCGCCGCACACCCCCTATGTTTCACCAATGAGGTCCTGGACCATGAATTCCCAGAGGGATTCAAACCCGTAAACATAGAGGCATATGATGGAACAACAGACCCTGGAGTCTGGATCGAGGATTATATCCTCCACATACACATGGCTAGAGGAGATGATCTCCACGCCATAAAATATCTACCCCTTAAGCTTAAAGGGCCAGCCCGGCATTGGCTTAAAAGCCTTCCCGAAAACACAATTGGAAGCTGGGAAGAGCTCGAGGATGCTTTCCGAGCAAACTTTCAAGGGACCTATGTCCGCCCTCCGGATGCAGACGATCTTAGTCACATAACTCAACAACCCGGAGAATCAGCTCAGCAGTTCTGGAATAGATTCCTCACTAAAAAGAATCAGATAGTCGACTGTACGGACGCCGAAGCCTTAGCAGCTTCTAGGCATAACGTCCGAGACGAATGGCTCGCCAGACACCTCGGCCAAGAAAAGCCAAGAACAATGGTCGCACTAACAAGCCTCATGACCCGCTTTTGTGCAGGGAAGGACAGCTGGTTGGCAAGGTGCAGCCCCAGCGACCCAAGTACATCCAAAACTAGGGATGGAAACGGAAAACCGCGACGCAACAAGGACCGTCGCTGGACTAAGGACAAAAGTCCAAAGAGCACGGCAGTCAATGCCGGATTCAAAGGCTCACGACAAAAATAGGAAAAATCGCCCCCCTAGGATAACAGGGACGATCCATCCAACCTAAATAAAATCCTGGACAGGATATGTCAGATACACAGTACTCCCGGGAAGCCTGCTAACCATACCCACAGAGACTGTTGGGTTTTCAAACAATCCAGCAGACTAAATGCCGAACACAAGGGGCTCGACACACCAAGCGAAGACGAGGACGAACCCAAAAGCAGAGCACCAGGAAACAAAAGAGCTTCCCACAAGAAGTAAAAAACAGTGAACTTACTTCACATAAAAAAACGTGCGGCGCCCGTAAAGGTACGCACCACACGGCCCATCTCCAAAGGGTCCCGCCACTGGTTGTCAAAACCAATCATCTTCGATCAGCTGGATTATTCTAGGAATATCAAGAATGTAGGCTGGACTGCCTTGATACTCGATCCAATAATTGGCGGACTCCAGTTTTCAAATGTCCTTATGGACGGCGGCAGTGGACTAAACCTGATATATCAGGATACAATCCAGCACATGGGGATAAACCCAGCAAGAATCCGCCGCAGCAAAACCTCCTTTCAAGGGGTAATACCTGGTCCGGACACCCATTGTATGGGTTTTCTCTAGCTCGAAGTCATATTCGGCTCGGCCGATAACCTCCGCCGCGAAAAGCTGACCTTCCATATCATCCCGTTCTCAAGTCGCTATCAAGCACTACTGGGACGTGAAGCTTTCGCTCTCTTTAACGCAATACCGCATTATGCATCTCTTACGCTTAAGATTCCCGGTCCACGAGGCATCATCTCTTTGAAGGGGAAGCACTAAAGTGCGCCTCCCCAAGCAGAGGACTGTGCGGCCGCTTTGACAGCCCCACAGCAAAACGGCCTCACCGGCCAAAAAACTTCGAAATAGGTCATTAAAGACCACGAACGCGGATAGACGAGTTCGGTGAAAAATCATCATTGATGCAGGCCTAGAAGCCATATGCCCCCGCACTAGGGGCTCCACTCATATACAATAAGAGACAATAATATATCTTACTTTATACTTTGTTTATTTTAAACTTTTTTCGGCACGACCCATTTTCAACTCAGTTCCTCTCTTTTACAGATGAACGTCGTGCGGCGCCCGTCCAGGATACGGCACAACGGAGACACAGGCGCAGATGTGCAGTAGGGACCCGTCCTAAAGGATTCTTTTTAGATTAAGACCCTGCGTAAACCTTTTTTACTGTCTCTTGTTGCTACACATCCCCTGGTTTTTTCTTTGTGATATAACCAAGGAGGAGGCTGGCGTCTTGGCATGTGGCCACGTCAGAATTTTTGCACGTACCTGGACACTAGGGGCTTTTTTAATAAAGAGTGTCGTTTCGCCCGCACTTGTAAAGACCGAACACCTTAGGGAGTGTTCGGCGTCGCGAGTTTTGGCATTATATGCATCGGCTCCGAATCATGTCTTTGGTCAAAGGTTGGGTTGCCCGTCTCCTGAGTTTGGCTACCTTACGTTCCGCTCTATCGGCTAAGGTAGCACCAGGAGAACTACTGCGATTGTGCCCCCGGTTCGGTCGGGCGAGCACCTCAGTAGAGAAAGCCGAAAACTGACTGTCATGATGTAGCGTGAGACTGGTCAGCCACTCGATGACCTATCGGAATCTATCGGATTCCTCCGCTTTAACGAAGGGCCGCTTCCCGGTCAGGCACACACGCGCCCCGAATTCGGACTAGCGCAGTTGCCACCAAGGAGCTACCTAAAGAGTCTCATTGTCAAACACCTATGGCTAAGTGAAAGTGTTAAAGCATTATAGTCCAGTTGCCTGGCCCGCTGCGCTATCACCTCCTTTGTAGGACCAAGACATTGGGTTAAGTGTGAAAATGCGTCTTCTGCGAGCACCCCCGCACTATGTGCGTGGGGGCTGAAGCCAATGACTGCCATCTTTCAGATTCTATATATATATATATATATATCTTAAAACGGCCGCATAGGAGGTGTTCCCAATACTTGGAGGCACAAGTATAAAAAAGGCCACTACAGTTTATCAAAATATTACTTTATAATTACATATGCTATCATAACATAGCATCTTTCGAGCACTGCGTCTCTATTATACGAGCGCCTTCAAGAACTTCCTGAAAATAGTGCTCGGAGGATACTCGGCTTTTGTCCGAATCTCGGGACGCAACAATGGTGGTCTCCATCTCTGCCCAGTATGTCTTAACACGGGCAAGAGCCATCCTAGCGCCCTCTATGCATGCTGACCTCTTCATTGCATTTATACGCGGCACCGCGTCAAGGAATTGCTGCACCAAGCTGAAGTAACTCTTCGGCTCCGATCTCCCCGGCCACAGGTGACCCATGACGTACTTCATGGCGAGTCCAGACAACCTATTCAGTTCGGCCCATTGAGCCAAATGATCATTCACTGCCAGTGGATGCTCTGGATTGTGAAACTGCGACCAGAAAAGCTTTTCCACTTCGCGATCTTTCTCATCTCGAAAGTGTTCGGTCGCATCAGCAGCACTCGCTGCCAAATCCAGATAAGTATCCTCCATGCTCCACATCCGGTCCAACGGAGCAAACTTCGGATCACAAAACTTCCTCCGCAGCATAAAGGGCTTTCCAGCCGCAATCTGTTCGGCCTGACGCAGCTTCTCCCTTGCAGCTCTCATCGCAGAGCGAGCATCCTTGGCATCGGCAACGGCCTTCTCTAAGTGCGTCTGTCTCGCTCGATCTTCTTTCTCAAGAAGTTTGCAACGGTCTGCAGCGCTCTTTAACTTCTCGGCCATCTCGGCCATTTCTTCTTTGCTTCGGCAGTGAGCAGCCTGTTCGGCTTTCAGCTCTTCAAGGGCCTTCTCAGCAGCCGCATCACTTTTTCTGGCTTGCTCCTTAGCTCGGGCAAGTTCTGCCCTAAGATTCTCCACGGCGGCCGTACCATCTGCGTCAAGCATACACATTGTAAGACACTGACATGAAGCTCCTCTTACATGATGCCGCCCGAAGAATTACATACCTTGAGCCTCATGAAACCGCTTGTTGACAAGCGCGATGTCGGCGTCTGCCACGTCTAGTTGTCGCTTTAGTTCGGCCACATCATCAGTTCGGCTTGATTCCGGACACCTCGCCACCTACATTCAAAGGCGACATCTTAGACCTAGGATTATGATCCTCTGCGTGCCGTCATTTCTTGACAACGCGCAGAGTCTCAGGGGCTACTATCTATACAGGGCGCATCTTACTTATGTGCAACTGACAAAAGTGTACATTATCTAATGTACCTCAAAACCCGTCAGTAAACTTTTGACGGCCTCATGCAATCCGCTTTCTGCGGATGAAATCCTTTCAATCACCGTGCCCATCAATGCACGGTGCTCCTCTGAGATAGAAGCTCGCCCCAGCAGAATCTTCAGCTCCTCCGGCCGAGCACCAGACGGTGCCGGACTTGTCCTATGGCCTCTTTCGAAGGCCGAACGCGGAGAGCCTTGGGAGCCCACATAGCTATCTTCCGCCCCTGCCAGATTCAGAGAAACCCTCCGCGACGACACCTCAGGGTCGCCCGCCTTGCTAGGCGGTACGGCAGGGGGAGGCGCCCCGCTCTCCATCATCTCCGGAAGAAGATCCCCCGAAGACGAGCTCTGCTGAGAAGGGCTGAGGTCCGAGCTACAAGGTAAAATTTCGGTTAATCTTCTCAGATATAAATCAAGGATTTCTCTCATCCCTCAAAAGGAAAACCTCTCTCTACTTACGGCTCGCTGGAGGGCTGATCCCCTTGAGGGCGTAGTCCGGCTGAGGAACTCCCCAGCGTCGGACCCTCTGACGAGGATTTTCTCCCCCATTTCGAGGCCATGGTTTCCGGGTCGTCAGGGGCGGCTCTCTTCTTCCCCTTAGGAGAGGAATTGTCGGTTCCTCCCTTCGGGGCAGCCTCCTTCGAGGAGGCCATAGCTTCCTTGTCCTCCCCCTCCAAAGGCATTATCTCCAGCATCCTGACTAGCACGGGATCCGGCCTGGTTTCAGGAAGGGGAGCCGGACACCTAATCAGCTTTGCCTTCGCTATCCACTCCTGTTTAAAAGGATGGCTCTTTTAGGGGCAAGTTTATGACAATTATACGGATAGAAGGTCCGGGCACAGGGTTGCTTACTTGAGTATCCGGGCGATTGCAGCTTAGGCCTGCGTCTTCGGTTAAATCCGGACACATCTCTTGTGATCCGAAGAACATTCTATACATCTCCGCGGGCGTTGCGCCCATAAAATTCTGGAGAGCTCGCGGTCCCTCCGGATTAAACTCCCACAGGCGAAGGGGGCGACGTTTGCCGGGCAATATTCGGCGAATCAGCATGACCTGCGTCACCTTGACCAAACTGAGGTATCCTTCCAAGAGATCCTTAATTCGGCCCTGTAACAGGGGCACGTCTTTGGGCAAACCCCAATCTAATCCTTTGTTGACCCATGATGCTGGCAGTGATGGGGGACCCGAGCGAAAGGCAGGAGGCGCCGCCCACTTGGCGCTCCTGGGAGCGGTGATATAGAACCATTCTCGTTGCCAAAAGCCGAGCTCCTCTTGAAAGGAGCCCTCGGGCCATGGAGCATCAGCATTCTTACTTATGACAGCGCCTCCGCACTCTGCATGCCGTCCCTCGATCATCTTCGGATCCAATCCAAAAGTCTTGAGCCATAATCCGAAGTGAGGAGTAACACGGAGGAACGCTTCACACACAACGATGAATGAGGAAATGTGGAGGATGGACTCTGGGGCTAAGTCATGAAATTCCAGACCATAATAAAACAGCAGCCCCCTCACGAAGGGATCCATCGGGAAGCCTAACCCCTGAAGGAAGTGAGACATGAACACTACGCTCTCACCGGGTTGGGGACTGGGAATAGCCTGCCTTTGAGTAGGCAACCTATGCGGAATTTCGGCGGTCAAGAACTTAGCCTCTCTCAACTTTAGCACGTCCTCCTCCGTGACGGAAGAGGGCATCCATCGGCCTTGAAGGTCGGAACCGGACATTGTCGAAGGTCCGAAGCGCCTAGAATTTGGAGCCTAGGGTGTTGGAACTCGAGGCGACGGGCGAACTCCTTTGAGATTGGAAAAAGGAGTAAGGCCTTGGTCTCTTTATAAGAGGTTGAATACCAGGAGCCCTCCCCGTAACCGTTTGGGACTCGCCTTTAATCGAGAAAACACGCTAACGGGCACGATTGGGTTACCCACGTCCGTATTGATGAGAATCCCGTAAAAGGGGGGCACACGATCTCTGCTTTGACAAGACGTGCCAAGGAAACCGCCTCGCAAAACATGCTGAGGTGGAAAAGTAAAAACGATTCGAGTAAAGAACTTGGCCATAGTGTGATGACGCACTACGGAATACGTCAGCAGATTTGATTTGTGTTAATATTATTCTCTCTATGGCAATATGTGGAAACTTATTTTGCAGAGCCGGACACTACTATTGGTGTTTACAATCTTCTATGAAGGACTTGGAGGAGGAACCCGCCTTGCAATGCCGAAGACAATTTGCGCGCCGGACTTGTCGTCATTGAAGCCTGGTTCAGGGGCTACTGAGGGAGTCCTGGATTAGGGGGTGTTCGGGTAGCCGGACTATACCTTCAGCCGGACTCCTGGACTATGAAGATAGAAGGTTGAAGACTTCGTCCCGTGTCTGAATGGGACTTTCCTTGGCGTGGAAGGCAAGCTTGGCGATGCGGATATTCAAGATCTCCTACCATTGTAACCGACTCTATGTAACCCTAACCCTATCCGGTGTCTATATAAACCGGAGGGTTGTAGTCCGTAGGCAATCAACTCCATATACAACAATCATACCATAGGCTAGCTTCTAGGGTTTAGCCTCCTTGATCTCGTGGTAGATCTACTCTTGTACTACCCATATCATCAATATTAATCAAGAAGGACGTAGGGTTTTACCTCCATCAAGAGGGCCCGAACCTGGGTAAAACATCATGTTCCCTGCCTCCTGTTACCATCCGGCCTAGACGCACAGTTCGGGACCCACTACCCGAGATCCGCCGGTTTTGACACCGACATTGGTGCTTTCATTGAGAGTTCCTCTGTGCCGTCACAATCAGGAAGGATGCCTCCTCCCGTCTTTAAAGACGGCGCTGTTGCTAAGGGAGCCTTGGCTGTCGGCCAAACCCTCCGGCTAGGTGGTTTCCTCATGACCGCTTGTTCGGCTGTTGCGCCGACGGTGACCTCTTGGGTCATCAAAAGCAACCTACACATCAGCTCGGAGCTCATTGAGCAGCTAGATCCAATGGAGATCTCTTCCGTAAATGAGCTCTTGGATCGCATCGCCGCCCTGGGGGTCGCTACGGATTACGACCAGGTTGGGCTTAAACCCGATCTAAGAGAAATTAACTCTCCCCAAGTCACCCACCACGTTGCCGTGGTAGAGGCCTAGTGCGGCGACCCTTCATCTATTTTAAGGACTAGCTACGTCCGAATTCCCGACCCCTCCAAGCTGGATACCCGCGGAGAGGAGGATGTAACTCAAGACCTGAGCTTAGGATCAGGCAACGGGCTAGATTCGTTGGACAACATCCAAGAATCCGAACTTCAGAGTTCGGAAACTCTTCGGCCTCCGAATCTTGGATTGGGTAAGGTTTCAGATTCAACGACACCCGCCCACCCGAACATAAGCGATCTCTCCCAAATCAGGCAGAGGCCCGAGGAAACAGTACAGCATTACTGGGCCAGATTCCTCCTGGTTATGAATAGGATAAAGGATTACCGCGAGGGAGACGCAATCTCAATTTTCTGTAGTAATTGCACGGACGAGGGAATCCTTAACGCCGTAAGTCGTCGTGATATTACACGCTTCGCTGACTTGGCGTCCATAGTACAAAAATACTGTGCGATGGAAAGCACCTGGAAAACCGAAATAAAATTTTCGGATAATCCGACCTTGAATAGTAATCCCGTCCGAACTAAGAGGGTGCATCATCATAGGACACCCGAGATAAACACCAAAAAGCCAAAACCCTCTACAGGGCATGGAACCGTACTGGAAAGGTGGCTTGATGGACCCTGTAAGATTCACAGTACAGAGGACGCCACACCAACTCACAGCCTTAGAGCATGTTGGATACTCCGGCGGGTGGCCAAAATTGGCGAGGACCTCTTAATTCTGGAGGCCGCAGAAAGCCAGCCCGAGGACACCAGTACCGTTCTCACAGTCTTCGAGACTTTCGCATCAAACAATATGCGAAAAAGAACACTCCGTAGCCTCGCCGAAGTCTATCAAGTTGCAACAATAAATCCATGGAGCGACACTGCTATTACCTTCAACGCAAGTGATGAACCTAGATTCCGAACAGCTCGAGCACCAGCCGCATTGGTCCTCAGTCCCATAGTGGACGGCTTTTGCCTCACCAAGGTGCTCATGGATGGAGGCAGCGGACTGAACCTCATTTATGAGGAAACCCTTCAAAAAATGGAAATAGACTGGAACCGCATCGAGCGAAGCAGCAGAACCTTTAGAGGAATAATCCCCAGTCAGGAAGCGCGCTGCACAGGAAAAATCACACTAGATGTGGTGTTCGGCACGCCGGATAATTATAGGTCCGAAGAAGTCACGTTTCAGGTGGCCCCGTTTAAGAGCGGATATCACGATTTACTAGGGCGGGAAGCATTCACAATCTTCCAAGCAATACCCCATTACGGGTACATGAAGCTTAAGATGCCCGGGCCGAATGGAATTATCACTGTAGCTAGTGATCCGGACATAGCACTCCGCGCCGAAAACAAGACGGACGCATTATCCCTTGAGGCGCTATCCGAAGCCTTAGTGGCCGAGGAACTGACTGCGCTGCGCTCCACGGTTAACAGGGATGATGTGATACTCGATAAGAGATCCAAATCCACATCTTTCAAGCCAGCCGATGAAATAGTCAAATTGCAGGTCCATCCAACGGACCCCAATAAAACAGTTTCAATCGGGGCACGACTGAACCCTGATGCAGACGCCGCACTACGAGAGTTCCTATGAGAGAACTGGGACATCTTCGCCTGGCACCCTTCAGACATGCCAGGGATCCCACGCAGGCTGGCCGAACACAGCTTAAATATCCTAAAAGGATTTAAACCTGTCAAACAAACCCTTTGGCGTTTTTCCGAACCCAAGAGACAGGCTATGGGAGAGGAGCTAGCCAAGATATTGGAGGCCGGATTCATCAGAGACATAAAACATCCAGACTGGCTAGCAAACCTGGTGATGGTACCAAAGAAGGACAAATCCTGGCGCCTGTGTGTCGACTTTAAAGACCTTAACAAGGCTTGCCCAAAGGATCCCTTCCCCCTCCCCCGCATCGATCAAATT
Organism: Triticum urartu; assembly: GCF_003073215.2. NCBI lineage: Eukaryota > Viridiplantae > Streptophyta > Magnoliopsida > Poales > Poaceae > Triticum > Triticum urartu. Next base: position 611,532,250 of record NC_053023.1, read on the forward strand.
ATCGATGCCACCGCAGGACACGATTTGTTGTTTTTCCTCGACGCATACTCCGGTTACCATCAAATCAAGATGGCAGAATCAGACCAAGCCGCAACAACATTCATCACACCATACGGCCCATTCTGCTTCAACACAATGCCCTTCGGGCTAAAAACGCCGGCGCAACATACCAGCGCATGATCCAGACATGTCTGGCAAACCAGATCGGCAAAACAGTGGAGGCGTATGTGGATGATGTGGTCGTCAAATGAAGACATGTCGAATCCCTAGTAAACGACTTAAGGCTTACATTCGATAACCTCCGACAATATGACATCAAGCTCAACCCAGAAAAATGCGTCTTCGGCGTTCCAGCCGGAAAGCTCTTGGGCTTCATTGTATCCGGTAGAGGAATTGAAGCAAACCCAGCCAAGATCCGAGCTTTGTCACAATTGGATGTCCCAAAGGACCTTAAACAAATACAAAAATTAACCGGGTGCGTGGCGGCTTTAAGCCGCTTCATCTCCCGCTTGGGAGAAAAGGCACTACCCCTTTATCGCCTCCTTCGGCGCACCGAACACTTCGAGTGGACGGATGCCGCCACGGCCGGACTTGATGAAATAAAAGCCATATTGGCAACAAACCCAGTCCTGGCCGCGCCAATCACCGGCGAACCAATGTTATTGTACATTGCAGCAACACACCAAGTTGTCAGCGCAGTGCTCGTTGTCGAGCGGGAAACGGACGGACACAAATTCCCCCTTCAAAGGCCGGTCTACTACGTGTCCACTGTCCTCACTCCATGCAAATCACGGTACCCGCATTATCAAAAGATTGCATACGCGGTATTCATGGCATCCAGGAAGCTACGACACTACTTTCAAGAGTGTTCCATAACAGTAGCCTCGGAAGTACCACTCAACGATATTATCAACAACCGCGACGCAACGGGCCAGATTGCAAAATGGGCCATCGAGCTTCTCCCGTTCGATATAACCTATAAGCCACGGCGAGCTATTAAATCGCAAGTTTTGGCCGACTTTGTCGCAGAATGGACGGAGGCCGAGCTCCCTAAAGAGTACGGCACATATTCAAACTGGATTATGCATTTCGACGGCTCCAAAACGTTGGCCGGACTGGGGGCTGGCGTCGTCCTGACGTCCCCCACAGGAGACACAGTCCAATATGTGCTCCAGATCATGTACATGGATTCCAACAATGCAGCCGAATATGAGGCCCTCCTACATGGTCTCCGGATAGCAGTATCCATGGGTATCCAGCGCCTAGAGGTACGCGGGGATTCAAACCTCGCGATATCCCAAATAAATGGAGACTTCGACGCCAAGGACCCAAAAATGGCAGCTTACCGCAACGCCGTCCTAAAAATGTCAGCTCGGTTCGAAGGGCTGGAGTTTCACCATATAGCCCGAGAAAACAATCAAGCAGCGGACGTCCAGGCATGCATCGGAGCAAAACGCGATGCAGTCCCCCCCAACATCTTTTTGGAAAGATTGTTCAAGCCATCCGTAGCATGGGAGGGGGAACCCGCAAATAACAGCCCGGACCCAGTCGCACCACTCGACGCCGAACAATCTGACACAATTGGAGGCTCTGCCAATGAAATTACACCTTCAGCCCACGTAATAATGGCGGTCATAGCCCCGTGGACAGAACCGTTCCTAGCCTACCTTACTAGGCAGGAACTCCCGGAGGACCAAAACGAGGCCCGCTGCATAGTGCGGCGATCTAAAGCCTATAGAGTCCATGAGGGAGAGCTTTATAAGAAAAGCACTACCGGAGTCCTTCAAAGGTGCATCTCCGAAGAGGAAGCGCGGAACCTTCTGGCTGAAATTCATGCCGGACTCGGTGGTCACCACGCCGCTGCTCGGTCCCTTGTTAGCAAGGCTTTCCGTACAGGCTTTTATTGGCCGATGGCCTGGGCAGACGCTCAGGACCTAGTCCAACGATGCGTTGGTTGCCAACTTTTTGCCAACCAAAGCCATATGCCACCCACCGCACTCCAAACCATACCCATCACCTGGCCTTTGCGGTCTGGGGGCTTGACATGGTCGGACCCCTTAAAGGTGGGACCGATAGGAAAAAATACTTACTGGTCATGGTGGATAAATTCACCAAATGGATAGAAGCCAAGCCTGTTAAAATGGCCGAATCCGGACCTATGATAGACTTCATATCCGGGGTTGTACACCGTTATGGCGTCCCCCACAGCATCATAACCGATAACGGTACAAACTTTACCGCCGACGAGGTAAAACTCTAGTGCAAAAACATGGGCATCAAGCTCGATTATGCTTCCGTCTATCACCCACAAACCAACGGCCAGGTTGAACGCGCAAATGGTCTTATCATGAGCGGCATTAAACCCAGACTGGTGCGGTCCCTCAAGGAATCTAACACGCATTGGGTAGAGGAGCTCGACTCCGTGCTATGGGGGCTGCGGACCACGCCAAATCGCACCACCGGATACACACCATTTTTATGGTATACGGCGCAGAGGCAGTTCTGCCCTGCGACATAATTCATGACTCACCTAGAGTGCGCATGTACGGAGAAAGAGAAGCCGAGCTCGATCGGCAGGACAACTTGGACGCCCTGGAGGAGGAGCGTGACGTGGCAAAAGCCCGTTCCGCATTTTATCAACAGCAGGCCTGAAGATATCAAAGTAGAGAAGTACGGGCCAAAAATTACAATGTTGGCAAACTAGTTCTACGCCTGCCGGATAAGAAAAAGGACAAACTCAAGCCCAAGTGGGAAGGTCCATTCATAATCGACCAAGTCCTGACTGGCGGGGCGTACCGCCTGCGAGATGCGTCGAATAACCCACTCGAGCCGAACCCGTGGAACGCCACCCGTCTCCGAAGATTCTATGCCTAGCGCCAGACTCTGTGTTCGTCTCCTTCCTCTGTCCATTTTTTGCATTTTTCTGTCTTACATTTCTCTCCTTCCCCTCTTTTCTTTTATAGCCCTTAAAGGCTCATCTAGTGACGCGCCACTCGCGCTCATTAAACCTGGGGGCTTCTTTAACAGAAGCTTATTTATACGGGCTTCACGCCCAACACATGCGTCAAACTTCCGCATGTACCTTTTTCTTCACCATTATATGCATCGATATGACTTAAGTTTTGGCCAAGCTGGGTTGCCTGGCTCCTGTGCTTACCCCTACGTTCCCGATTGTTCGGCTAGGCGGTAAAGGGAGAACCTCTGCAATTGTTACTACCGGGTCAGCCGGATGTGTACCTCAGACTGGGTGAAGCCGAAAGCTAGCGTTCTTAAGGGAATATTCGGTCGGTGAGATAAAAGATGATCTTTTTACTCATTTTATGCGCCCCCAGATGCTTTTTTCTGCGTCTTTTACGCAGTCCGGACATGCACTTTAGGGCATGCCTCCCAGCGAAAGGAACCCCTAACGGAACTATTCTCTCTGGAAGATGTTTCTTACTAACCATGTAATATAACATAACTAGTTGGGCACTTGTCCGATAAAGCACTAATGACCCCTACGCCTGGTCTCCATGCATACCACGGTTCTTATATAACCGCTATGGTATTCGGACACACTCCGGACCGTCAGGTCCCGAGGTTGAAGCGAAAAGGTCGGCAACGACAAACGATCTACAATCCGGCTAGAAGGCATTACACATGTCAATTCAAAATTACATAGTCATTCTGACTGATTGTATTCCTCTTCTATACCATCTAACAGGCTGTCTAATTTACAGTCCTGCTGGGAATACTTCGCGGCCAACTCTACTTGGCCGTATACTAAGCTCACAGGGATCTCCTTCCCGTCAGGCCCCACTGGTCCGACCTCGGCCATGTGGTTTGGGTCAGACTTCGTAAAACGGGTCTTCACCATGGCCCAGGCTTCCCTAGCGCCTTGTCGGCAGGCCGATATCTTCCACAACCGGAAGCGCCGCCGAGCTCCCTTCAGCTTCTCCGCAAGCTCTCCAAGGCCCTCGGGCATGGAGTGGGCAGGCCATAAGGCTTGGGCAACGCCTCGCATCGCCTGCCGAATTCGCTCGTGCAGTTGCATGAGTTTGGGAAGAAGGTCACCCGTAGAACCGGGCATCTCCTCTGCAGGACGACCTGTGGGCATACCTACAGACATTACTCTATTAGTCGACTTCCTCGTCGAACTCTTTTTTCAAAGTTCGTTCAAGCACTTACTAAATATGCCGCGTCGAAGCCGCTGATTCTCCTTCGTGGAGTCCGACAGCTGGCCACGAACATCTTTAAGTTCGACGTCCAGCCTGGTGTTGGCATCCTGAAGATCATTCTTCTCTCGCCTCACCTTTGTCAACGTACTCTCACCGGCCTTTAGCCGGCGTAAGAGTTGTTGCTTTTCCGGATCGAGTCCGGCGCCATCTGCAACATGATTTGTCAGATTTGCACCCACACCGCACAATACTAATCTTTCGAAGTGTATCTTACCTGAGGGGGTCTCTTTGGGCTCCCCTGCTGCGGCTAGTGCGGCCTATAGTTGGGCCTTGCACTTTTCCAGCTCCTGGGACAGTACAGTATTCTTCTCTGTAAGAACCTGCATATTAAATGATCCTTAAATCAGTTGCTCTAACTGTTTCAAGTCTCGGGGGCTACTGGTATATATATATTTGACCAAAATTTTCTTACCCGTATGTCTTTTACATACTGCTCCGTGGCTCTGGCTAAACCATTTTGAGCGGCACGGAGGTACCCATCTCCTGAATTAAAGGCATCTAAAGCCTCTTGGGAGAAACAAGCGTCGCGTAGAACTGTCCAGTGACGCATGTGGTTCATGGCACTCTCCACTTCAGAATTGGTGGCAGACAGCCTGTCCGCATCCTCTGTCAGAGGAGCGTCCGGTGCGTGCCTTGTGCTCGCCTCCGCTTCCTGGCCAGACGTTGGAGCCTGGCTGGTAGAGGCGCGATTGGCAACCTCTCCGGATGTAGTCTGGCGAGGTCTCTTCGTTCTGAAGATAGCACGAACGTTAATATGCCCTGACAGAATAACACCAGGGAGACAGAGGGTGCGCTATACCTTTGCACCGGCATCTCAGTCCGGACTACATTCCTTTTTGCCCCATGGGGCCCTGCAGCCCCTCGTTGGCTAGCCGCCGCAGGTTCGGCCTCCTGCCTCGGAAATCTCCCCTGCAAAACACGATTGTCGTCAGAAACACCTGAATACGTGAGAGTGGAATCTCTCTCAAGGGAATGAGACTCCGGTTTCTGTCACCTGGGAGGCCGGGATTAACCCTGGGTAATCAGCCGTGATGGCTACCAAGGTATTGTCCTTGCTTAGCTGATGGAACACCCCGTCGATAAGCTCCACCAATATGTCTGGATCCTCTTCGGAGTCCGGATCGAGGGACCGTTCTGGGTCCTCGGGCTGTGGAGGGCGGCTGTTTATATCCTTTACCACCTGTCGCAGTTCCTGCATTGAAGTCGTTAGACTACATATCTAACCGTGGGAGTATAAAAAAACGGGCAAGCGCAGTTGTTCACTTACCCAACTTCGAGGATCGTACATAGTAAATGCGGCCTGCGGGTTGACGCGGAGGAATTCCTCCTTTTCTCCCTTGTACAAAGAGGATAAGATCTTTACTAGAGCGGCAGCTGAGGCCGGCCCCTTACGACCGTAACGGGTGGCGTCATCCTCCCCGTTGAAATCCCACATGGGGTGGCCTCTATATTGAAGTGGCTGCACCCCCCGCATAATGCATGCGGCCATGACTCCGATCATGGTTAGTCCGGAATGAGCCAACAGTCTTATCTGGCCCATCAGGTAAAGGACGTCTCTGTCGCTTTCTCTCTGAGAGCTCCGCGGACGCCAGCTCAAGCGTTTCTTCAATGGAGCACTGTTGAACTCAGGGAGACCGACCCGAATAGGGTCCGGCAGCGGGACATCATCTATGTAAAACCATTCTGAAGGCCAGTCCTCGGATGCCTTCTTTGGGGTTCCGGATAGGTATCTGGTCCCGGCGATGCGCCATACTTCGGCTCCGCCCACTTGGTATATAGACCCCTTTTGCGAACGGGGCACCAGGCAGAATAACCTCTTCCACAGCCCGAAATGAGCCTCAACGCCTAAAAATAGCTCGCAAAGGGTGACGAAACCCGCAATATGCAATACGGAAGCGGGCGTGAGATTGTGCAGCTGGAGGCCGTAGAACTCCAGAGGCCCGCGGAGAAATGGATGAATTGGAAATCCCAGTCCCCTTATTAGATAAGGGACAAGGCACACCCGCTCTCCTTTAGAAGGATTGGGGGTGCTCTCCGCTTGTTTTCCGCCATTGTAGGTGGCGAGACCGGCTCGGACTGGGACCATGTATGCCTGAGGGAGAAATCCCTTGGCCTGAAGCGACACTAACTCGCTATGCGGGATGGTGCAACTCTCCCAGTCCCCAGGTTTGGGACCGGAGGGGGGAGGGGAGGAGCCGCGACGGCTGGTCATGTTGGAATGGACCTTTGCTGGAAGTGCTCTGATGATAACTCGCGGAAAGGAGAAGATGTGGTTTGGACCTAAATCCCCATCCCGTTAAATAGGCGGCTCGTTTATACGGCTAGGGGTGTGGATGTAAAAACGCCCCAGCTTTTCGCATTCGTTCGACACGTGGAAGATGGCCATTATTGGGCGTGGAAGCCGAGGAGCACTACATTACAAAAATCGGACATCATTCCTGCAGGTACACAAGATTTGGAGAAGAACCCGCCTTGCAATGCCGAACAATCTGCGCGCCGGACTCGTCGTCATTGAAGCCTGGTTCAGGGGCTACTGAGGGAGTCCTGGATTAGGGGGTGTTCGGGTAGCCGGACTATACCTTCAGCCGGACTCCTAGACTATGAAGATACAAGGTTGAAGACTTCGTCTCGTGTCCGGATGGGACTTTCCTTGGCGTGGAAGGCAAACTTGGCGATGCGGATATTCAAGATCTCCTACCATTGTAACCGACTCTATGTAACCCTAACCCTATCCGGTGTCTATATAAACCGGAGGGTTGTAGTCCGTAGGCAATCAACTCCATATACAACAATCATACCATAGGCTAGCTTCTAGGGTTTAGCCTCCTTGATCTCGTGGTAGATCTACTCTTGTACTACCCATATCATCAATATTAATCAAGCAGGACGTATGGTTTTACCTCCATCAAGAGGGCCCAAACCTGGGTAAAACATCGTGTTCCCTGCCTCCTGTTACCATCCGGCCTAGACGCACAGTTCGGGACCCACTACCCGAGATCCGCCAGTTTTGACACCGACATTGTGTCTCGGTCATCTGTTTCTCAAACAACGTGCAGTGCGAGAGATACAACGGAGGAGATCGAGTCTTGAGGGGAAAAGTGTGCAAACCTCTGCAGAGTGTACAAAGTAATCATGGTTAGACGTGTCCCCGGTTATGGACATCTTGAGTATCTAGTACTTGGATTATCCTACTGTATCTCATCACTCTAATTTAATTTGTTGGGATGAAAATTACTTTTAATTGGGATTGAGATGGGGGTACCATTCTCAATGTTTCAACTACCATGATAGTTAAATAAAATTTATTCCTTTGTTGTAGGGAAAAATTGGCTTTTCGCAAAAACCATCTAACCATAGAGCCTCCACCAGCCATATATGCATGTAGTGATAGCATTTATCTCTTCATTGCTCTACTGTGTTACTTTGCCAGCATATTCCATGTGCTGACCCATTTTCGGGCTGCAGCGTATTATGTTGCAGACTTTTCAGATGAGGAGTAAGATGCGATAGGTCATTTGTCTTGCACTCAGCTATGTCGTTGGAGTTGATGGACTCACTTTATCTTCCAAGTCTTCCGCTGTTATCGTTTTAGATGGCCTTAAGCCATATTTATTGTAATAGGTTCTCTTTTGAGACATTCGATGTAATAAGTGTGTGGTTGCTACTCTGTTATAAATCTTTCGAGTACTGTGTGTGTCAGCATTACCGATCCAGGGATGACACTGAAGCACAGAGACTTGACCATTTGAGGTCGGGTCGCTACAACTTTTGGGATGACCCACATCTTTATAAAGAAGGTGCGGATGGGATTGTGAGAAGATGCATACCAGAGCTTGAGCAGAAGGTTGTCTTGAGTAAATGTCATGACAGTCCTTACGAAGGACATCATGCCGGTGACAGAATCGCGCATAAGGTTCTTCAATCAGGTTTTTATTGTCCAACTCTCTTTAAAGATGCTAGAAAGTTTGTTTTGTCTTGTGGTAAGTGTCAAAGAGTTGTTAACATTAGTAGAATAAATGAGATGCCTATGAATTACTCTCTTGTCATTAAGCCTTTTGATTGCTGGGGATTTGATTTTATGGGCCCTTTTCCTCCTTCACACAAGTACACTCACATTTTAGTAGCGGTTGATTATGTAACCAAGTGGGTTGAAGCAATCCCCATTGATAGTGCTAATCACAAGACATCTTTGAAGATGCTTAAAGATGTAATCTTCCCTAGGTTTGGTGTACCAAGGTACCTCATGACCGACGGACGATCACATTTTACACATGGTGCTTTTAGAAAAGCTTTAGCCAAGTATGATCCGGAAATAGCTATGTCATCAGCACGTGACAGTTGTGAGACTTCATCCCGCTGAACCTCTACTTCGCTAAGTCTAGGTATGTGCTGATCTTCCCCGTGAAACCGTAATGAAGGTTTATTCCTAGGAGGCAGTTGATAAACTCCTGAATCTCCTTCTGACTTAGAGTGAAGCACGCAGGGGCAGTAATGTTCGCTCTTCTTCTTGGACTTTTTGCTTTTGCGACGACTTTTCGTGTCCTCCGATGGCTCATCATCATCATCATCATCATCATCATCATCATCAGGGCGGTTTGCGTGAAGCTCCTCCCTGATGCCCATTGATAGCAAGTCTGCTCTTGCTTTCGGCCCATCTTTGGTCTTTTCTGGAATGTTGAGCAGGGTAGCAAGCACACTCTCACACACGTTCTTCGTGATATGCATGACATCAAGGCTGTTTGGCACACCGAGGATGTTCCAGTATGGCAAGTCCTAGAAAATAGACCTCGTTTTCCATACCTTCACCAGCGGCTCTTGCGCCTTTCGCTTAGAATTGATCTTTATTGGCGGTGGGCACTCTTTCGAATTTTTTAATAGCATGTCTATTTCGGTGCCGCTCCTCCTACGTGGGGGCTTTCGTGGTTCGGATGTTCCATCGAACAGATCCTCGCATTTTCTCCATGGGTCATTGTGAGGAAGCCATCTTCGATGTCCCATGAACACGGTTTTTGAAGACCCGGGATCCCTATCTTGCTGGCGATACGTTGTGTCAGCCATGCACCTGGCGCATCCACAAAATCCATGGACCACCTGCCCCGCGACATATCCTAAACCGAGATAGTCGTGCACCGTCATGAGTAGTGTGGCTTTCATAGGGAAATATGCTCCCTCTAGGGCGTCCCATGTATTGACTGGCGTTTTCCATAGCGTATCTAGCTCCTCTTTCAGGAGCCCCAGATACAGATTGAGGTCATTTCCTGGTTGTTTCGGCCCTTCAATTAGCACACTCATGTGCATGTACTTCCTCTTCATGCACTCCAAGGGGGGATGTTGTACATGCACACAAAAACTGGCCAGGTGCTATGTGTGCTGCTCTAGTTTCCTAAAGGATTGACTCCATCGGTGCTCATGACCAACACGGCGTTCCTTGGATCCTTCCCAAAGTCCTCTTCGAAGTTCAATGCCTCCCACTGGGTGCCATCAGAAGGGTGACTCAACATCTTGTCTTTTTCTAGATCTTTTTTTTGGCTTCTTCCTTTTGCTCCTTCCTTTCCACATGCCAGCGCATGAGCTTAGCCTGCTTAGATTCCACGAAATAACGTTGCAGACGAGGTATGATCGGAAAGTACCACACCACTTTTTGAGGAGCTTTCTTCTTCTTTTTGTATCGACTGACGCCGCACTTCGCACATACGGTAGACTCCGCGTACTCAAGCCGATAAATGATGCAATCATTAATGCACACATGGTATCTAACGTGCGGTAAATCTAGAGGACACACGATTTTTTTGCCTCATTGAAACTGGTCGGGCACATGTTCCCCTTGGGAAGACGTTCTTACCAGAATGACATGTTTTCGTCAAAGCATGTGTCGGTCATTTTGTGTTTTACTTTCATCTCTAGAGCCATGAGCGCTTCTTTCAGGCGGGTATCCTCAGGCCTGCAACCTTCATACAATGGAGTAATCGTGTCTATCTCAAGTTGATTCAGCTTGGCTTTCTCTCGGGCGGCAGCTCTTGCGTTATTACTCACCTGCTTCAGAAGCAGCTCTTGAATATGAGGGTCCTGCACCCAGTCCATCGATGATGGTCCATCGTCGTCTTCTCCAGCATCTTCATGATCTTGATGTTACTCATCATCATGTCCGACATCTTCTACATGATGATTGTGTCCTGAGTCATCATGATCATGTCCAGGAGATTCTTTGTCTTCTCGCCCACCCTCGGCGTTATTTCTGCTTACTGTTGCCCGGCCACCGTGGACGAATTCATAATCATTTTCATCACCTTGCCACCGATAGCTATCCATGAAACCACACGTGAGCAGGTGCCCCTTTACGGTTTCCGAATCTGCGTCCATAAGGCTCTTCAGCTTGCATCTTTGACACGGATATCTTATCTCCATCTCATTCTTTTGAATCATCTCGGCCTTCGCGGAGCTCAAAAACCTATCCACGATGCCTTCGGTCATCTTGCGGACCATGGTCGCCTGCGGGGCATAGAGCAAAACGATATTTTAGAACCAAAATATTTTTTGGCATGACCTTGCCTAATTATTAGGACAAAAAAGAATGCAAAGTGTGCCAAATTTTCGCCGAAACGGAAATGAATCCACATTCCGGCAAAATATTGGCAACTATCGCATGTGAGTGAGGTACCTGAAAACACATACATATCCCATGATCATCACACCCATTATCACAACACATACATACCCCATGATCATCACACCACACCACACATATACACCGATCGACAAAAAGTGTGTTCGAGAGAGAACAAACTAGATCTACACAACAATAAAGAGAGATCCCTTACTTACCAATCAAAAAAAGGAGATACAACTACTTATTTTGGGTAGATCTATGGTGCAAATAAGGTGAGGAGAACGAAGCAGGTGAGAGAAGCTTGTTGGAGGTGGATGTGGGGAAAGTGAGTGTGGTAGGTGGGCTGCCAAAATATCTAGCTACTCCCAGAGTTAGTAATGGCGCACCTTGCCAGGGTGCGCCATTACTAACAATGGTAGGGGTGGGACCATGCCAGAGAGGGGGGGGGGGGCAGGACAGAGACTTAGTAATGGCGCACCTTTCAAATATGCGACATTAGCATCACTGGGTTGCTAATGGCGCATATTACAGAAGTGCGCCATTACTATGTCTTTAGCCTGGGCCCACCCCTCCCCTGACTTAGCAATGGCGCACCATGCTGAAGTGCGCCATTGCTAAGTCAAGGGAGGGGGGCTGGTCCAGGAGCAATTCAGTAGTGGCACACTTGTGGGTACATGCGCCATTAGTAACATGGACACTAATGGCGCACGCACGGGTGGTGCACCATTGCTATATAGCAGTGGCGCACCGTATGTGCAGTGCGTCATTAGTGTCCATATTATCTCTACTTTTATAAAAAAACAAAGTTGGTGTTGATGGTGTGCCTGTCATCCTATAATATAGACCGTCCGATTTATATCTAACGGGTAGGAAGGAAACTATGGCAATTTTGCAAAAAGATACACATACCCCTCTCCATATTTGCAAATAAGGCCTTCCCTCGTTCATCCTTTTCTCCCACAAGATAAACTACTCATAGAAATGCATCTTGATGTTCCGTGCAACGCATGGGCATCTTGCAAGTCTATAGTCTATTTTCTAGTAGTCTTGGTATCTTCACCGAGGGAAATTTGCTGCTATCTACATCATAACCTTCCACTTGGGGTAGCCAACGAGGAGGTGTTATCTACACCCATCAGTCGTCAATGCCAAGACTCTACCACACGACGCCCCGAGAGACGAGCTCATGGGTTACAACAGGATGTCAAGAGACATCGCGGAAGACAACCGTAGATTAAGAGTCAAGTTCGAGGAGCGCCGGTGAGTCGCAGATGAATCAAGTGCCAGGCGCTAGGCACTCTCGGAAGAATCCTCTGGTTTCAAGTCACCTTATCAGCACAGATCAAGACTCAACGGCATGAAGCGAATGGACAAGGATGCAGTCACCCACAATCTGGACGACACGTTCCAGCTGGAAGAAGATGACCGCGAAGACGACGAACCACTTTCTAGTCGAGGCACTACTCGCCGCCAAAACATATCTCCAGTGTGCACAGACTGGCGAACAAGAGGAGGCGCACCGCAACACAACAAGAGCACTCAAACTAATGAGCGAGGCACTCACCATGTCCGCACCCAAGAAGGCACCCGCAAAGACGAAAGACTCACAGGCCGTCACCAGGAGGAGACCCAAGCTCACCCGACGACGATGACGACCGCCGCAACAACAACGGCCACAGGGATCGCGACAATGACCGCGGACGCAATGATTGTGACAAGGACTGACGTCGCAAAGACAGCCGACGCGATGCCAGAGACGACATCACGCAAAATAAAGTGAACCAAGGGTGACGTAGGCGAGCAGCCCGAGAGGATAACTCAGAAAACTTAGAATCAGACCAAAACTCCGGACCTTGTGGACCGCTTTGATTCACGCGAGAAATACGAGAAGCTCGGATGCCCGAAGGATTCAAGTTAACCGAAGGCATAGCTCTCACCTCGCGTGGAAAATTCTATTAGACGCACATTGCGTCAACCTACTGGCAATTCGCACAGGCGAGCGACCGAGCAGCGACGCGATGGGCCGGCCCAGTGCAGCTACAATGCCAAGCGGTTTTGGGAACCTTCTAGAAGGTTCCCTGAACAGGTTTTTTTGTTTCATTTTCTACTTTCTTCTTTCTTTTCGTTTTCGTTTTCTAGTTCTTTTTGTCAAGGTTATTTCGTCTTTTTAAACTAAGTACATATTCAGATTTTGTTCTTAATTTTCGAAAATGTTCCTGCTTTTAAAAAACGTTCCAAATTTCAAAATTTATGTTTTTCGAAAATTGTTCATAATTTTAAAAAAAATATTCGGGATTTTCCAAAATGTTCTTGTTTTTCAAAAAAATTGCGAAAGCTTTTGTTCAAAATTTCACAACTTTCCAAAAAATGATCAGGCGTTAAAAAAATATTCCTATTTTCAAAAATAGTTCGCAAATTCAAAATAATGTTCATGTTTTGATTTTCTCCAGAGTTTCAATAAATGTCCCAGTTTCTTAAATTGTTCACAAGTTTCAAAAAATGTTTGTGTCTTCAAATTTTGTTCAGGAGTTTCAAAATATGTTCACTTCTCCAAATTTGTTATGGGATTTGGAAATATGTTCCTGTTTCAAGAAATTTTCATGATTCCAACCAATGATCCTGTTTTTGAAAATGTTATAATTCTTTGAAAATTTGTTCAGAAATTTTGCTAAATGTTCCTGTTTTCAAAAATTGTTCGTAAATAAAAAAATGTTCGGGGAATTTGATAAAATTTCTCCTTTTGAATAACTGTTCGCAATTTTAAAAAATGTTAGCGTTTTCAAAATATGTTCACTGTTTCTTTTTGGTTTTTATTTTTCTTTCCTTTGTTGTTGTTAATTTTATTGTTTCTTTTGTTTGAAAATTTCCAATATTTGTTCTCAGTTTTAAAAAAAATGTTCTCTTGTTCAAAATTTGAAAAAATGTCCGTGTTTCAATTCTGAAATTTTAAAATGTTCTTGTTCATAATTTCAGAAAATTGCTAGTAATTTGTAAAAAATGCCATAGTTTTCAAAATATGTTCACGATTTCAAATAAATATTTCATGTTCGTCTTTTCAAAAATATAATAGCTACAGTAGTCCTATAGTACCTACAACATGTCCATACGGATACATAGTTCTTAAAAGACTGTGCTGCTTATATGTCACCAAAACGTTGATTGGTCTGTTGGCTATCGTGGTGCGCACAACAGCGGGAGGTTCAGGGTTTGATTCGTCAGTAAGCGTGCGCCATTACCTTTTTGTATTTTTCAATTCCGTGATATACTGCGCATCACGGCCCAGTCAGCCCGCGAACGAAACCCCCTGTGCGAAACCGCAACTAGTTGACGTAGAATGCGTCCCATAGGAACTCGACAATCCCTAAACGGCGCCTTAAGCGTCGGTTCTTTGTTGTGTGCAAACTGGCGCACGCCGCCGCGCGGCCGCGGGCTGGCCCAGATCCCATTCCTTTCTTCTGTTTAAACTACTGCAAAAAACATGCGAGGCATAGATTTCAAACCCACGACCTCCTCGTTGTGAGCTAGCTATGGTAGCCACCCCACCACACATACCTACGTGGTTAACTACAACTTTTAATTTTGTTATTCTTGTTCTTCTTCCTCTTTTCTCTATTTCTTATTTCTCCCTTTTCCTTTTTCCTTTACATTTCTAATTTTTATTTTTCTATTTTTCGAAATCCGTGAACTTTTTCTAAATTTGATGAACATTCATTCAAATTATATGAACTAATTTTGAAATTTGATGAACGTTTTCTTAAAAATCAATGAATTGCTTTTTCAAATTCGATGAACTATTTCGAAAGTTGATGAATTTTTTTTCAAATCCAGTGAACTTTTATAGAAATGGATGAGCTTTTTTTCATATTAGATGAACTTCTTTTCATTTTTATGAACCTTTTTCCAAATTTGATGAAATTCTTCAAAAATCCATGAACTTTTTTCAATTTCAGCGAACCTTTTTCAGATTCGATGAACTTTTTTTGAAATCAATGAACTTTTTCTTAAGAGTCAATAAACTTTTTTTGAATTCGATGGACTTTTTTGAAAATCGATGAGCTTTTTTTCAAGTTCAATGTTTTTCTTCAAATTCATGAACTTTTTTGAAATTTGTTAATTATTTTTCAAAAACCATGAACATTTTTCTAATTCATGATTTGTTTTTTCTTTTTATTTTTAAAAAGTCGGTGACCGGTCAAACTGCGCTCGAGCGACCATTGTTTCTTTCGAGAACTAGCCGCTCCGGCGACCCAGAGGGGGGGGGGATGGATCGCTTGACTTACATGGGCCGGCCCAGCAAGGAGGCGCAGTTTGCGCCCGTTCTACAAGTGGCGCTAAAGGCGCCACTTAGGAGGTCCCTAGGACCTCTCACCTCGCGTGAGATAGAGTCAGGTTACGCTGAAGGACGACGCGAATGGACCGGCCCGGTTCGCGGAAGGCAACTGCCGGGTTTTTTCTCACAATTTTTGTTTTCTTTTTTAATTTTTATTACTTTTATTTACTCTTTCAAATATTCTAAACATATACTCCCTTCGTCCGGAAATACTTGTTATCAAAATGGATAAAAGGGGATGTATCTAGATGTATTTTAGTTCTAGATACATCCCTTTTTATCAATTTTGATGACAAGTATTTTCGGACGGAGGGAGTATATTAAAAAATTAAATCTGTATAGGAAAAAATGTTGACCATCTATATGAAAAATATACAATGTGTGTGAAAAAAAGTTGATCATGTATTTAAAAGGTGTTAATGAAGCATTTAAACTAAATGTTAAGAAAGTATTTGAAAATGTTAATCAAGCATTTGAAAAATGATGAATGTGTATAGAAAAATGTTGACCATGTATGTGAATAATATTAATCTTGCATTATATTGAAAAAAGTGCTAAAACTATTTGAAAAATGTTAATCAAGCAATTGAAAAATGTGAAATGTGTATAAAAAATATGGGCCATGTATGCAAAACCAAATCTTGTATTGTATTCAAGAAATATTAAACAAGTATTTTGAAAATGTTAGTCAATCATTTGAAAAATATTGAATGTGTATAGAAAAATTGTTGACCATGCATGCAAAAAAATGTTAATCAAACATTTGAAAAATGTTAAAATGTGTAAATAAAAAAATTTCACCATGTATTCAAAAAATCTTAATCTTGTATTTGCATAATGTTAATCAAGCATTTGAATTTTATTAAATTTGTACAGAAAAAATGTTAACAAGGTTTAAAAAATGTTGATCGTGTATTTGAAAAATATTAAATGTGTATTAGAAAAATATATTAGATATATCCAAAATAATGTGCATAGAAAAATAGTGAAAAATGAGAGAAAACAAAAAAATGATGAAAACGAGAAAGAAACAAACAAAACCGAAGAAAAAAAATAAGAACACGAAAAACCCAATGAAAACCATGAGTATTAGAGGAATGGTTGGAGCCTTCAAGATTTTTGAGTTGGAGGCAGATAAACAGCCTTGGTTCACACTATGTGTTTCTCGGACTCAATTATTTGATTAATGAGAAGATCACCCTTGGCAAGGATCTTGATGGCAGACATGCTCTGTTTGCTAGGGAAAACTATGTGTACATGGCGAGCCCTTGAATGATGGAATCACCCGCCCCTGATTATCAATGATACAGCCTGGAGCCAAAAGAAGGCGGGAATCTGAAAGACATCTGGATTAACTTTGATCATTGGAGGTCTGAACTCCGACAGCAAGTGATGTGGTTCAAGCCTTCAGGTTGATAGGTAATGGGACTGTTGCTCGAAAGGGTGGTGTCCTGGTGTCTATGAATCACTGGTGGCTGAAGGGGAGCTAGTTCTCCCTCTTCGAATGACTTGCTGTCTTTACTTCTTGTTCTGGATGGGTAATGTTCTCTTTTGTTTTGCAGACTCTTTGTAATTTAGCCATCCTCGTCTGCATCAATTTTACTATGTATTAGTTTGCTCTGTTTAGAACTTTGTGATTTGTGTCTGGATCACCAAAGTCTGAGCACTGTAGATGGGTGTGTTTTAGTGGTGTATCAAGACTTCTTATGAACTTTCATGTCTCGCTGTTTGTCAGTAGTAGTAACTAGCCAGTGTTTGCATGTTGTATATATTGTTGTTTCGATTTTTTTTGTTTTGAACTGCTGATGGGCTAAATGAGGGCATCACCATTCTCTAGTGTTCAGTTTCATGTCTCGCTATTTGTCAGTACTAGTCACTAGTCAGTGTTTGCATGTTGTATATATCATTGTTTCGAACTGTTTTTTGTTTCGAACTGTTGATGGGCTAAATGAGGGCATCGCCTTTCTACAGTGCTCTCTCTCTCTATGTGTGTGTGTGTGTGTCCTTTTTCAAGTTATAATTTGAGCTTAGTGACTTTTCGATGATGTACATTTTTTGGGTCAAGTGAGGTGTCGTTGAATATGGGCCGAGCAGTAATGCAATGCCAAACATGCGAGTTATGAGCTCTGAGGCCAGCCGCTAAAAAATTGAACTCTGAGGCCGACATGTGGGCGCCACTGGTGTTTTGGAGCGCTTGCGCACCAAGAGCGCTCAAAAATCATGCTACCTTTTCATCCCCAATCCCTCGCCCCCACCTCTGGAATCTCGATTCCTACTCCAGTTCCCCAAATACCCCTCCTCTACTCCATGTACTCAAGTGCACTATCATGTAGCTGGTCAACACGGATCTCTGAGCGGAGATCCTGAGGTCCATCCTGCCTTCGGGCGCTGCATGATGTCGCTCAAAAATGGCATGGCGACGCTTGACGACTAGTTTGCTGGCAAAGTGTTGGTGGTAACCATCAATGGTGACTGGCCTCCCGTCTCGCTGGACGGCCTGGTCAAAGCTATTGGCATTGCGCACAGCATCCAAATAAGTGACTTGCTCGTCGAAGTCTGTCCGCCACTCGCTAATTGTTCGTCAGGTTCCAGACAACATTGGACTACAGTCATGTGTTCGAATCTTCCAGGCGTTTCTTCTACAATGATGTGCTGGTCAGTTTCGACTAGTGGCACCCAAGATGGGGCTCGGTGCCCTCTGAGCTTGAGTTTTTAACAAAGCTTACCTTCCACGGCATGCCTCGACGGGCTTGGAAGAGCGAGTGCATGAATGGGCTTATCAATGACCTAGGAGGTGAGCACTTAAGTATGTTTGTTCCCCTAGATAACCGAGCCTTGACGGTTATGGCATGGATGAAGAAGCCGTCCACCATACTAAAGGTGATTGGTGTTGAGATACCGGTGCAGGAACCTGGGTTGTACTATTCGTCCCCACCACGGCCGTCGCGGACCATGTTAGGTATGTACCTGTATCGAGTCTTCGTGCATGTCAAAGAAGTGGTTGTAGGATCAAAAGTATGTCTAGAGGGGGGGTGATTAGACTACTTGACCAAATAAAAATCTAACATTTTCCCAATTTTAGTTGTGGGCATATTTTAGCAATTAGCACAAGTCAAGCAATCAACCTACACATGCAATTCTAAGAGTGTAGCAGCGGAAAGTAGAACATTGCATATGAAGGTAAAGGGAGGGGTTTGGAGAGTGCAAACGCAATGAAGACACAAAGATTTTTGGCGTGGTTCCGATAGGTGGTGCTATAGTACGTCCACGTTGGTGGAGACTTCAACCCACGAAGGGTAACGATTGCGCGAGTCCACGGAGGGCTCCACCCAAGAAGGGCCCACGAAGAAGCAACCTTGTCTATCCCATCATGGCCATCACCCATGATGGACTTGCCTCACCCGGGTAGATCTTCACGAAGTAGGCGATCTCCTTGACCTTACAAACTTCTTGGTTCAATTGCACAATCTTGACGGAGGCTCCCAAGTGACGCCTAACCAATCTAGGAGACACAACTCTCCAAAAGGTAATAGATGGTGTGTTGATGATGAACTCCTTTCTCTTGTGCTTCAAATGATAGTATCCCCAACACTCAACTCTCTCTCACACACATATTTGGATATGGTGGAAAGATGATTTGAGTGGAAAGCAACTTAGGGAAGGCTAGAAATCAAGATTCTTGTGGTAGGATTGATATATCTTGATCTCAACACATGAGTAGGTGGTTCTCTCTCACAAAATGTATGCTGGAGTGTAGAATGTTCTGATGGCTCTCTCACAAATGGAGAAGGGGTGGAGGGGTATATATAGCCTCCACACAAAATCCAACCGTTACACACATTTGACCCAACTCGGTCAGACCAAATAGATGAACTCAGTGAGGCCGATTTAGTTCAAAATGTGAACGTTAGGAATCTCGGTGGGACTGACTTGAACAACTCGGTGGGACCGATGTGCTAGGGCTTAGGGCATACATCAACTCGGTGGCACAGATTGCATCAACTCGGTGAGACTGAAGTGAAGCAATAAGGCAACATAGAGAATGTCAAGCCAACTTGGTGAGACCGATCGCATAACTCGATGAGACCGAAATAAATGCAACAAGTCACAAAGCGTTGGCAAGGCCATCTCGGTGAGACCGAACTGTTAGGGTTTCTGGCAGTGGCTATGTCATATGAACTCGATGGCGCCGGGTAGAAAGAATAAGTGGGGCTGAGTTGGAGTTTAGGATTTTGACATATTTGGATGGAGAAAGTGGCTGGGGGTATTTGGAGCAATATTACTAAGCATTTGAGCAAGCAAGTCATTAAGCAACACCTCATCCCCTTTTAATAGTATTGGATTTCCTATGGACTCAATGTGATCTTGGATCACCAAAACAGAAAATGAAGAGTCTTGAGCTTTTGCCAATATGTGTCCCTAGCATTTTGAGGGATCCACATCTCTAGTCCATGCCATGCCATTCATTGAACTTCCTGTAATATTAATCTTGAGAGGACATTAGTTCAATGAGCTATATGTTGTTGTGAATTACCAAAACCACCCGGGGATTAGTTGCACTTTCAGTGGCCAATCCATCAATCAAAGTCCTGCAGCCGCCACTGGTGTCGCGGTCAATCGACGACGTCCATTACAGGCGTCAACGTCAGACTTTCCCCGTGTTGCTCGGAACGATGGATGGCACAGGGCCTACTCCATCGCGCGGCGGAGGCCACTGCTTCTTTGGGAGAAGAGACCGGGCTCACTGCCTGGATGTGCTCTAATTTGAGGTAATAACTGAATCTTCTCGGATACTACTTATGTCTAAGCTAAAGGTGTGAAGCTCTAATGTGCCAATACATTTGATTGTAACAAGATATATTTTTGTACCTGAACTTTTTTTTGAAACAAGTGTATGTCAACTAAATGTGCTAGCAGAACTTATTGTATTGTCTGTCTGTTTTCTTTGCACAACATTCAAAATAATTCCACGTCATTGATCAAGACGATGAACGGTGATGTACGAGTTTGTTGGTTTCAAGATAGCCCTACCCGTAGAGATCCACTACTTCCACCCCTATTGTGCCGCCCGCGTGAAACTTTGTATGTAAGCTCAATGTGCTATGATATTGTATATGATTGTGTCAACTATATAAGTTTGTACTGAGCATCGGCAATGTATATGGCTAAAAGATGTATGCATGAGCATCGACCGAAAGGTTTCTCACTCTCTCGCTAATAAGTGGGATCGGCTGAGTTATTTCTTTGTAGCTTTTAATTAGGTTTCATTGGACTCTACCTTTTTTCTTAAGTTATAATTTGAGCTAAGGGATTTAAAAAAGAAGTGTACAAGCCTTGATTGGGCCATTTCAGGCGTCGTTGAATATGAGCTAAGTAGCTATGTAAAGTTGTACTGTCATATATAGCCCTTGTCCGTTGAACATCAGCAATGCAACTGGACCGAAAGACGCATGCCAGCCTAGGTTTTGTTTCATCCTAAAATAAGCGCATCCCAGCATATTTTTTTTAAGAAAATGCACATCTTAGTTCTATTTATATATAAGAATGCCAAACCCAACTTAAGTTTTTTTAAAAAAATCCCAGCTCAGTTTTAATTTTTATAAGAAATGCTTTGTCCAGATCAACATTGTTTTTCCACCCATCCCAGCAAATGGGTCTATTTCTACTAAAAGCAAATGGGTTGTAAATTATCAGAAATAATAAACAGGTTGCATGTCCGCAATATTATTTTTTCACCCAGCCTAGTAAATAGGTGTATTCAAAAAATTAATCGAATGTGCTGTAAATTCTCATAATAGTAAATAGGATATTTATTTTTTCACCCAACCCAGGAAATAGATGTATCGGAAAACAAAATCAAATGGGTTGTAAACACTAAATAAATGGGTTGCATGTCCGTCATAACTTTTGAAGCTGACTTTCTTGGCCCACGTGGACCAAGCCTGTGTAAGGCGTTGTACATTTAGTCAACAAAATGATTCAATGGTCAAAAACAAAAGTCAACAAACTATTCTAGTCGTTGGATTGACATCCAACGAGCATTATGCTTCTTCAATCTCTGATCTTGTTGTTTTAGCCGCCAAAACCATCGCCGGTGGGAGTGATATATCCATTTTGCATCATGTTTTCCTACTTATGTTTATAATATTTTTGATCATTATTACAATTTGTGATGCAATCCTAGTGTCTTCTCTCTTAATTTGCAAGATTTACATGAAGTGGGAGATTACCAGCAGCTGGTATTCTGAAAATGAAAATGCTACAACAGAGATACCCACTAGTGAAAAAACGGCTAGCCACAAGTTTCGTTTGTGGCGCGCCGTTTTTCATCAATGCCAACACTATTTTTTTCAAATAGTGCTGGTGTCTGCCAAATTGGTACGCCAGTTATAAGTCGCTATTGCTGACGTTGCTAATACTACCTATGCCACTACTATGTGGGCCCAGCTTTCGTGACCAGTTGCAGTATATTGTTGTCGTGCAATTTATAAACACGCCATATATACTTAACTTTGAGTTGTCGTGTCTTCGTTCGGAACGCTACCACTAGTTGTGCCTATATATAGATGTGTTGGCATCCCATTCTTCTCAAATACATTCACTTCCATTCTCCATAAAATTCTACTCCCTCTTAGTCATATGCTTTGGTGACAATGGACGCACCGAAGCTTGTCAAATTGGCACGAGCCCCCCGTTCGAGCTCACATCGACGGGGCTTGTCGCAAGTTTGGGACTCCGCGGCCTTGGCCGAGCTCTTATCTGGCCCCATTGGCCATGACATGCGCTTGCCACAGCCAATGCAGCCAGCCCTATCTGGTGAATCATCCCGCTGCAGCGCGACGTCCCTTCGACGATCCAGCGACTATGCCACCGGTGTCGAAGCTACCAGGAATCGACCGAGGGCACATGTGCTGCTTTTTTCGGCTGTGGACGCCCTACTGATAAGCATATGCCGCACACACAAAATAATCTAGAGTGAGAGTTCTACATCTGCGGTAAGCATGGAAAGGTAATATGAAAGAAAATACCTCGATATTTATCTATTCTGCTAATTTGCACAATTCACGATCGTTAATATATGTGTGTGTATATTGTGATCCATAGGCGTTAGGGACAAAATATTGCTACACATGGATATGGGTTGATCTCGTGCAGAAGTACGTGAGCGAGTTGCTCGAGTACTCCATTGGTGAACTAAGACAACAGATAGATGAGATGCAGCTGAAGACTGATATGATGCGCGACCAAATCCAAAAATTCAAGATACTTCGATATGCCCTTTTAGCTGGTGTTATGCTTGGCCTCGTTCTCCCTGCTAGATCAGTGGCAGCTTTTTCTCTCGTGGGAATCATTACACTGATGATGTTCTTAGTCTAGATCAAGAATGTGTAGTACTAGAAGTTATATATGTGTTATTACTTTCATCCTTCAACTATATGTATCTATACTAGATTAATGAGATTGATCGATGTTGGCTTGTGTTATCTAATTATTGGTTTCCCTTGTATAGTTACATATTTACACAAAATAATTAGTAAAAATAACAATATAATAAATAATAGGAAAATAAAACAATAAAATAATAGACTAAACATCTATATAAATATAAAAAACTATATGTCTAACACATAATTAAAAATAAAAAAAATATGTGTAACAGATAGCAATAGCGTTGGCCGCGTAGGCCAACACCAGCAATTAACCGGCCGCCCCCGGTAGGAGATATTAATTAAATTAACCTCCCCAACACACACGACCGTCGATCCCCATTAAATCACATTGCTGCCCCGTCGCCCTCGCCTCTGCTGCTTCCACCGCCGAAGTCCCCGTCCTGTCGCCTCCGCCTCCACCGCCGAAGTCCCCGTCCCTGTCGCCTCCGCCTCCACCGCCGTCGTCCCCGTCCCCGTCGCCTCCACCATCGTTGTCCCCATCCCCGTCAACTCCGTCTTCGTCCCCGCCGCCATCCCCGTCCCAGTCGTCGTCACCTCCGCATCCACCCCGGCCACCGCCCCCGGCCCCGTCGCACCCTGCAATGCCTCCTCGCCGTCTACCACCGCCGCGGGTGAGTTCTACTTAGTGTAGTGTAATAGTAGTGTAGAATAATATCAAATTTTGTGTATACGAGTAGTGTAAAATTTTAGTGTAAGATTATATTATATTATTTGTAGACTATGATTTTAGATAGTGTAATTTTATTGTATTTCTAGTAGTGTACTTGTGGTGAAAAAATGTAGCGTAGTTTTTTTGACTATGTACTGCAAGGCAACAACCACAGTGTTTTATCAAATTTAAACAAGAGGGTTACATAATTATAGTGTACCAGAAAACAAAGAATAGAATATACTTACAAAAGGCCTATGAGAGAGAGGCTATCCAGGAAACTAAGCTATCCTTATATTTACATTTGATTCTATGAGCTAATAGGGAAATATCATGAATGAAATTTCTCCTCCAAGAAATGAAGGTAGGTCTCTCATTTCTAAAGATTTTCCCATTCCTTTGTGTCCAGATATTCCAAGTAGCAGTAAAAACCACCTTAGTGAAGAAAGGATGACCAAAATCCCTCCTAGCAGCAAGAGCCATCTCATATGTATTCTGGTTGGGTTGAGCATTCCAAGAAATCCCAAGGTAGTTCCAAACCCTTTGGCTGAAGTTGCAAGCAAAGAAAAGATGTGCACTATCCTCATGTGAAGCATAGAGGCAAAGAACACACGTATCATCCTGGATGATCCAGTTCCTGCGTTGCATCATATACCTAGTGTTCAAATGGTCCATTAGAAGAAGCCATCCAAACACTTTAAACTTGAGCGTGCAAGCACACTTCCAAATCCATTTGAAGATGGGATCAACCATCAGATGGGAGAAGCAGGACTCGTAATATATCTTTGATTTAAACTCCCCAGTTTTAGATGGCCACTTCCATATGTCCTTACTCTCCCCGTTCAAGCTGACTAAAGACAGCAAATCTTGAAGCTGAGTTAGCTCAGTATAGGCCTCTTGTGACAGTGGCAGATGAAAATGTTTCGAGAGCTCTGGAAGCTCCATAAACTCTCTGACTGTGATTGTGTCATCAATGACAAAAGAATGAAGCCTAGGGAAATGCTCGCTCAAAAGAACCACATTATTACCCAGATGCCATCGATCAAGCCAAAATACCACCGTGTTGCTAGCATGCACTTGTGGGACGGCTAACTTGCAGAAGTTGGTGTACAAGCTCATGACATCCCTCCACCAAAATGAGCAAAATGTAGTGTAGTTGTAGACTAGCTATGATTTTAGATAGTGTAATTTTATTGTATTTCTAGTAGTGTGCTTGCGTTGAAAGAATGTAGTGCGGTTGTAGACTATGATTTTTGATAGTGTAATTTTATTGTATTTCTAGTAGTGTTCTTGTGGTGAAAGAACGTTTTATGCATTGTAGGTTTTATAGGTACTCATTAATATACTCATTTTTTACTAACTTGTTAGTTATATATATGCATCGTCACATAGGTGTGCGACAGAAGGGAAATAAGTATTATGCCACCATTAGGAAGGACACTATTGTCCAAGAACTTGGCCATTGGGACACCCCGGAGTTAGTGGCACACGCTTATGATGCCATGGCAGTAGAGTTTTTTCAGGAAGGGGCGAATCTAAACTTCCCTGAGTGTCGTGAGTTCGTGATGTTCCTCGCGCTCGAGGACATGAGGATATGCACTAGGGTTGAGGAGAAGGAGAGCGAAGAGGCCAAGATGCAGTTCTTCGACCCATTGGTGAGCGAGCTTGCGAGAGATGACATACTCGTGGAGACCAACAAGATGATGTTACTTCAGTATGCAGCCAGGAAGAGCGCAGAGGAGGATCCCATAGACTGGGATGCCTTGGAGTGTGAGGAAGAGGGTCAGCAGGGGTGTTCTCGTAGGTCGACTAGGCACGACCATAAGGCCGGACCCTCTGGCCACTAGCTTAGCGTGCGCTACCTATTTCATATGAACTGTTTACCTTTATGCATGTTTTATGTTTGAACTACGCATGGTTTGTAGAACTATTTTATTACAAGTATGTATGTGCTAATAACTAGATGGGCGGATAGCGCTGGTTCGTACTAACTACTTATGTTGCATTATATTTATGTGCATCTGTTATGTATGCTTATTTTTCTCAACTTCATGCATGAAAGCAGTAAATGGATGCCCCATGTGAGACTTGTGGTTTGGTGAGATGCTAAAGGGATAAGAATTTCCTCATAGATCTGCGGAATGACTTCCTCACTAGGACGGTATGTTTCAGTTGAACATGTTTTGATTGAGTTTCATATGATGTATACGGTTGTGCCCAAAATTGTGTAACTAGCTAGCTACTTATTTCTTTCAATTTTGCTCAGGTCATCCCTTTGCAGGGAAGGCGTGACTTCTTAGAGAAGTTTAAAGTTCCAGTTGATGCAACCATCACATTTCAGTGCACCCTCATGAAGATGCTGACGGCCCAAAGATTCAATTGTCTTTTCACCAATGATGCAAACCGCACCTACTTTAGTTGCCCTGGTTGGAAAGCCCTTGCAAATGCTTACGACGAGATGGAAGTTGGGGAGAGAGCCACATTCTACCTCAACTACGATCGTGACGAGATCATAGTCAACTACAAGCCTGCTGGCAGTGATGATGGTTCACTTACTCCGGACTATGACCCTGACTCCGCCCGCCGAAAAGTCGTAGTTAGCTAGTTGGCATGCATGGAAGATATCATGTTATTATCACCTCTATTTATTTGAACTTGTACATTCATATGTGTGTTACTTTGCCTACTTTGTTAAACTATATCAATAAGTGCATTGTTAAACTTAAATGCTATCATTGGGTATATTTACAGTTGATTTATTGACTGTTCTTAAACTGGATTATGCTATCATTTTGGTTGAAATCGATGTTGTACAACTTTTATTTCAAATTTGAAAATAAAATTACTATTGTTGAGAAAACATGGAACATCACAACTGATGACTAATACTGCTGGCGTGGACCACACGACACACCATTACCATCCAAAATACTGATGGCATGGTGCCAACGCCAGCACTAATTTTTAACACCGGCGCCATATTTGTGGTGTCGACCCCCTATGCCGGCAAGGTGGTTTTTAGCATGCTGGGACTAGCATTTTCTGGACTAGTGACCTATTCTACAGAGCTCAAATGACTTGAAATTTCACGGAGAATTTTTGTTGAATATATAAAAAAATAGTGGAGCAAAGAAGTATCAGAGGGGTGCTACTTCTGAGCTGCGTTGGGACTTCCTCGAAGAGGAGATGATGATGCAGCATAGTAGAGATAAATATTTCCCTCAGTTATGAAACCAGGGTTATCAATCCGGTAGGAGAACCAAGCAACACTAATTAAACAACACCTGCGCACAAACAACAAATACTTGTAACCCAACGCGTAGAGGGGTTGTCAATCCCTCAACGGTTATGAGCAATATTAAATTGTATAGTTTTTGATAGATAGATTTAACAAAAATACAAAAGAAAATAAATAAAATAAAATTACAGCGATGTATTTTTAGTTTTAATATATGATAAAAGATAGACCCGGGGCCATAGTTTTCACTAGAGTCTTCTCTTGAGAAAATATCATACGGTGGGTAAACAAGTTACTGTTGGGTAATTGATAGAAAAACAAATAATTATGACAATATCCAAGGCAATGATCATACATAGGCATCACATCCAAGATTAGTAGACCGAAACAATTCTGCATCTACTACTATTACTCCACACATCAATTGCTATCCAGCATGCATCTAGTGTATTAAGTTCAAGGAAAAACAGAGTAATGCTTTAGGCAAGATAAACTCATGTATGTATAAACCCCATATTTTTACCCTTAATTGCAATGATACATACGTGTCATGTCCCTTTCTATCATTGGGATTGAGCACCGCAAGATCGGACCCATTACAAAACACCTCTTCCCATGGCAAGATAAATCAATCTAGTTGGCCAAACCAAACCAATAAATCGGAGAAGAAATACGAGGCTATATTAATCATGCATAAAAGAGTTGAGAGAAAACTCAAATAATATTTATGGATAGATCTGATCATAAACTCACAATTCATCGGATCCTAACAAACACACCACAAAAAGTCAATACATCAAATAGATCTCCAAGAACACCGAGGAGAACATTATATTGAAGATCAAAAAGAGAGAAGAAGCCATCTAGATACTAACTATGGACCTGTAAGTGTGTGGTAAACTACTCACGCATCATTGGAAGGGAAGCAAGGTTCATGTAGAGCCTCTCCGTGATCGACCTCCCCTCCGGCGGAGTACCGGAGTAGGCCTCCAAATGGGATCTCGTGGTTCTGGAACTTCTTGCGGCATCAAAAGTATTCCGGGTGTCTCTCTGATGTCAGGGGAATATTTGAGTATTTATAGAGGTGGAATTAGGATTTGATGTGCCACAAGGGGCCCACAAGCCCGGGGGCCGTGCCACCCCCCTAGGGCTTGTCGCTCCCTCATGGCTCCTCTGGCCTCTTCCCAAACCTTCTAGGGTCTCTTTGGTCCAGAAAAAAATAATCCAAGGTTTTTTCTCTGTTTGGAATTCTTTTGATATTGATTTCCTGAAAAGCCAAAAACATGTAAAAAAACAGCAACAGGCACTGGGCACTAAGATAATAGATTGGTCCTAATATACATATATATAAAGTTGCTTGTAAATGTATATAAAACATCCAAGGTTGATACTATAATTCTTGGGGAACGTTGCATGGAAAACAAAAAATCCACGCACACACAAGATCTATCCATGGAGATGCATAGCTACGAGAGGGGAGAGTATGTCTACGTACCCTCGTAGACCGTTTAGCGGAAGCATTTATCAACACGGTTGATGTAGTCGGACACCTTCGCGATCCAACCGATCAACTACCGAGCGTACGACACCTCCGCGGTCAGCACACATTCAGCTCGATGACGTCCTCGCCTTCTTGATCCAGCAAGACGGACGAAGTAGTAGATGAGTTCCGACAGCACGACGGCGTGGTGACAGTGGTGATGCAACTATCTCTGTAGGGCTTCGCCGGGCACTATGAAAATATGACCAGGGACGAACTAGAGGGAGAGGGGCGCCACACATGGTTTGGGGATCGTGGTGTGTGCCGCCCCTCTCCCTCCAAAAACATATATAGGTGGGGGAGGAGGGAAGGCAGCCTAGGGTTCCCCCAAGGGGTCGGCGGCCACCTTGGGCTTGCCCTAGCCGCGGCCCCCCTTGCCTTCTTAGGCGTGTGAGGAAAGGCGGGAGGGGGTGCCCCCTTCCTTTCTCCCATGAGGAGGGGGAGGTAGGAGGGGCTAGCCCTCCCCCTTTCCTTCCCTAGGGCCGGCGGCTAGGGAGAGGGCGCGCTAGCCCCTTGTGGGCTGGTGTGTGCCTCCCATTGGCCCATTAGGCCCATATAATCCCCGTAAGTCTCCTCGAACCCCTTCCGGTGACCCGATGAATACCCGGTACATGCCGAAATAGCATCATCCTATATATCAATCTTTACCTTCGAACCATTCCGGAGCTTGTCTTCATGTCTGTGATCTCATTCGGGACTCCGAACAACATTCTGTCACCAATTCACATAACTCATATAATACTATATAGTCAATGAACGTTAAGCGTGCGGACCCTACGAGTTTGAGAATGACGTAAACATGACCGAGATGCCTCTCTGGTCAATAAACAATAGCGGAACCTACGTGCCCATATTGGTTTCTACATATTCTACGAAGATCTTTATCGGTCGAACCTTTATGACAACATACATAATTCCCTGTGTCTGTCGGTATGTTACTTGCCCGAGATTCGATCGTCGGTATCTTCATACCTAGTTTAATCTCGTTACCGGCAAGTCTCTTTACTCATTCCGTAATACATCATCTCATAACTAACTCCTTAGTCACATTCCTTGGAAGTTTCTTGTGATGTGTACTATCGAGAGGGCCCAGAGATACCTCTCTGATACACGGACTGACAAATCCCAATCTCGATCCATGCCACCTCAACAGACACCTTTGGAGATACCTATAGAGCATCTTTATGATCATCCAGTTACGTTGTGACATTTGATAGCACACAAGGTATTCCTCTAGTATCCGGGAGTTGCATGACCTCATAGTTGAAGGAATATGTATTTGACATTAAGAAAGCGGTAGCAATGAACTGAATGATCATATGCTAAGATAACAGATGGGTCTTGTCCATCACATCATTCTCCTAATGATGTGATCCCATTATCAAGTGACAACACATGTCCATGGTTAGGAAACCTTAACCATTGTTGATCAACAAGCTAGTCTAGTAGCGGCTTACTAGGGACACAGTATTTGTTTATGTATCCACACATGTATTTAAGTTTCCGATCAATACAATTCTAGCATGAATAATAAACCTTTATCATGAACAATGAATATAATAATAACAACTTAAATACATAAAAGCAAATACATGTGTGGATAATTGATAAACATGTGTTGGTGCTTTATAATAAACTTATAGATGTGTGGATAGATAGGCCAAAAATTATTTTTTATTATATTTCCTTGTTCATGGAGACTCGAAATTAATTATTATTTTTGCATAAAAGCAAATAGATAGGCCCTTCGCAGAGGAAATCAGAGATTTGTAGAGGTGCCAGAGCTCATAGCTTAAATTGAGAGATAAAATTATTTTGAGAGGCATGCTTTTCCTGTCAACAAAACCGACCGAGAGTTCCCAATATCTTCCACGCTAGATAAATCATAGGCGGTTCCCAAGAAGAAGGTAAAGTTTATTTCCTTTCCACCATTCTTACACAATCCATGGCTAGCTGTATCCATGGGTGCCTTCCATACCAAAACTTTCCAAGGATTTTTTTATTATTAACAACATATTAAAAAATTCATTTCGAGACTAGGCATCCCTATTACCTGCCACACTCTCGTGCCATGACAAGTGAATGAACACTAATCATGAGAATAAAATACCTAGCATGGAAAAAATTAGCCACCCCCTACCACTTCATGAGCGATACAGGTACGCAAAACGGAAATTCATTTTGAATATTAGAGTTGCCATATACAAATTTACTTGGAATGACATGGAAATACCGCATATAAGTAGGTATGGTGTACTCATTTGGCACAACTTTGGTTTAAGGAGTTGGATGCACAAACAACATTCCTGCTTAGTACAAATGAAGGCTAGCAAATAGATTGAGAAGTGACCAACCAAAAACTGAAAACGGTCATAAACACACATTAAACATAACTAACACTGAATAATGCACCACAAGTAGGATGTAACTTCACTGCATAACTATTCACTTTCGTGCTTGCATAGGGAATCACAAACCTTAACACCGGTATTCTTACTAAAGCATAATTACTCACCAACATGACTCACATATCACTATTTTCATATCGCAAAACTATTGCAAGGAATCAAGTTTATAATATCCAATGATCTTCATGAAAGTTTTTATTATATCCCTCTTGAATATTCATCACTTTGGGACCAAATGCATATCTCGTGCAAATTACCATTACTATTATCAACTCTCAAAAAGATTTAAGTGAAGCACGAGAGCATAAATATTTCTTCAAAATTTATCATATCAACTCTCAAAAAGATTTAAGTGAAGATGAGAGCATATTTCTTCAAAATTTGTCAACTCTCAAAATAATATAAGTGAAGTACGAGAGAATATTTCTTCAAAATAAAATCGCCACCGTGTTGAAAAAGATTTAAGTGAAGCACTAGAGCAATTCCCTAGATCAAAAAATTTAAGTGAAGCACATAGAGTGATTCTAACAAATCATAATAAACTTATGGATCTCTCAAATAGGTGTGTCCATCAAGGATGGTTGTGACAAACTTAAAAGCAAAACAAGCAAAGACTCATATAATACAAGACGCTCCAAGCAAAACTCATGATGTGTGATGAATAAAAATATAGCTCCAAGTAAAATTACTGATGGTTGTTATAAGAAAGAGGGGATGCCTTCCAGGGCAGCCCAAGCTTAGTTGCTTGGGAGTCCTTGAATATTACCTTGGGGTGCCTCGGGCATCCATAAGCTTAGGCTCTTACCATTCCTTATTCCTTCATCCATCGTGCTCTCACCCAAAACTTGAAACTTCAATCAAACAAAACTTAACAAAAACCTTCATGAGAGCCGTTAGTATAAGAAAGAAAATCATCACTTTAAGTACTGTTGCAAACCCATTAATATTTTCTTATTGCATTATACCTACTGTATTCTAACTTTACCATGGCTTATACCCCCTATACAATCCATAGATTCATCAAAATAACCATACAATGCAACAAAAACAGAATCTATCAAAAATAGAACAGTCTGTAGCAATCTAAACATTGACCATACTTCTGTAACTCTAAAAATTATGAAAAAATAGGATGACGTGGGAAATTTTATATCAATTATGTGTAAAAAATTCAGAGAAAAATCACGTTTCTATGAATTTACAAAATTCCAAAAGTGGGTGCAAAAGATTCTGTTTTTAGCAGAATCAAGTCAACTATCACCCAAACCATCCTAACGGCTTTACTTGGCACAAACAGTAAGTAAAACATAAATATCACAATCATAACAGTAGCATAATTGTGTATTTATAAAAAAAGAAACAAAAAATTTAAAGGATAACTATTGGGTTGCCTCCCAACAAGCACTATTGTTTTATGCCCCTAACTAGGCATAATGCATAGTTTCAAGTATTGTCGTCTTTGGTTTCCAACTCCTCAATCACACATCCATAATTCCTAAGAGTTCTAGCATGCATTATTTTTAATGATCATGCTTCTAGGAGCAAAGTTGAGGAATCCATTCTCGCAAGTAGGTTTGTTTATCAACTCAACACAATTGGGATGAACACTAATCATCTTATGATATTCGTTGTTGCTACTAGAAGAGGTACCTTTATTTTTAGGAACATAAGTAAACTTGAAATTATTATTAGGAGGATTCTTTTCAATAGTTTTAACAGAAGAAAAGGCAGAACCCAAATTGTTAAAAATCTCTTCCAACTTATCGATTCTAGCGGGACTTTGTTCCACCCTTTCATTAATTATTGGTTCTTTATCCTTTAGCATCTTAAGGGTAATCCCTGCCTTTGATCCAAATTAAGTGACATGGTTGTGAATCTTCTTATCCAAATTTTCAACAGGCTCTATGGTAGGCATTTTATTTTCAATAGCATCTAATCTTTGCATAACATGTTCCGGAGTTAAAACTGTTTCATTAATAGTGATAGGTGGTGATCTCGCTAAATTTCCCATAGCATTGAAAGCATCCATAGGGGGAAAACTCAAGAAATTCCCTCCGGTAATAGTATCAAGAACGAATCTATACCAAGTAGTAATGCCCACATAAAATTTGCGAAGAAGGGTGGTAGTGGATCCACTATACTTTTTGATAGATATATTGAACAAAAATACAAAATAAAATAAATAAAATAAAATTGCAGCAAGGTATTTTTAGTTTTAATATATGATAAAATATAGACCCGGGGGGCATAGGCTTCTCTCGAGAAAATAGCATATGGTAGGTAAACAAATTACTGTTGGGCAATTGATAGAAAAGCAAATAATTATGATGATATCCAAGCAATGATGATACATAGGCATCATGTCCGAGATTAGTAGACCAAAGCAATTCTGCATCTACTACTATTCCTCCACACATCGATGACTATCCAGCATGCATCTAGTGTATTAAGTTCATGGAAAAACGAAGTAATGCTTTAGGCAAGATGACATGATGCAGACAAGATAAACTCATGTATGAATAAACCCCATCTTTTTACCCTTAATAGCAACGATACATACGTGTCATGTCCCTTTCTGTCACTGGGATTGAGCACCACAAGATCGAACCCATTTCAAAGCACCTCTTACCATGGCAAGATAAATCAATCTAGTTGGCCAAACCAAAACAATAAATCGGAGAAGAAATACGAGGCTATATTAATCATGCATAAAAGAGTTTAGAGAAAACTCAAATAATATTCATGGACAGATCTAATCATAAACTCGCAATTCATGGGATCCCAACAAACACACCACAAAAAGTCATTACACCAAATAGATCTCCAAGAACACCGATGAGAACATTTTATTGAAGATCAAAAGAGAGAAGAAGCCATATAGCTACTAACTATGGACCTGTAGGTTTCTGGTAAAATACTCATGCATCATCAGAAGGGCAGCAAGGTTGATGTAGAGCTCCTTCGGGGTCGATTCCCCCTCTGGCGAAGTATCGGAGAAGGCCTCCAAATGGGATCTCGTGGTTCTGGAACTTGCGTTAATAGAAAAAGTATTTCAGGTGTTTCTCTCATGACAGGGGAACATTTGAGTATTTATAGAGGTGGAATTAGGGTTTGATGTGCCACGAGGGGCCCACATGCCTGGGGGCCGCGCCACCCCCTGGGACGCGCCCCTAGGGCTTGTTGCTCCCTCGTGGCTCCTTTGGCATCCTCCCGATCCTTCTAGAGTCTCTTCTGGTCCATAAAAAACAATCCAAAGTTTTTTCTCTGTTTGGACTTCGTTTGATATTGATTTTTTGAAAAGCCAAAAACATGCAAAAAACAACGACTCGCACTGGGCACTATGTTAATAGGTTAGTCCCAAAAGCTGATATAAAGTTGCTTGTAAATGTATATAAAACATCCAAGATTGATACTATAATAGCATGGAACAACCAAAAATTATAGATACATTGGAGACGTATCAAGGGGGCCCACCAGTTGCCCACAAGGCAACGGGCATGGCCACCCCCTAGGCGCGCCCTAATGCCTTATGGGGCCCCAGCTGGCCTCTGTTGCCCATCTTCTACTTTCTGAGGGGTTTTGACCTAGAAAAATAAATAAGGAGAGCACTTTTGGGATGAAGCACCATTGTCTCGAGGCTGAACCTGGGCAAGAGCTCTTTTTCTCTCTGGTGGAGCAATCCCATCGGGAATACTTCCCTCCAGGAGGGGGAAACCGAAGCCATCAACATCACTAACGATCCTATCATCATGGGAGGACCATCTTCATCAATGTCTTCACCAGCACCATCTCATATCAAACCCTAGTTTATTTGTTGTATTCAATCTTTGTCTCAAAACCTTAATGGTATGTGTGGGTTGCTAGCAGTGTTGATTACATCTTGTAGTTGATGCTAGTTGGTTTATTTGGTGGAAGATTATATGTTCAGATCCTTAATGGTATCTAATACCCCTCTGATCTTGAACATGGATATGATTTATGAGTAGTTACTTTTGTTCTTGAGGACATGGGAGACGTCTTGTTATAAGTAATCATGTGAGTTTGGTATTCGCTTGATATTTTGATGATATGTATGTTGTTTCTTCCTTTAGTGGTGTCATGTGAACGTCGACTACATGATACTTCACTATACTTCGGCCTAAGGGAAGGCATTGTGGAGTAATAAGTAGATGATGGGTTGCTAGAGTGACAGAAACTTAAACCCTAGTTTGTGCGTTATTCCGTAAGGGGTTGATTTGGATCCATATGTTTCATGTTATGGTTAGATTTATCTTAATCCTTCTTTCATAGTTGGAGATTCTTGCGAGAGGGGGTAATCATAAGTGGGAGGCTTCAATAAGAACAAAACCCAAGCACTGGTCCACCCACATATCAAATTATCAAAGTAGCAGACGTGAATCAAATAAACATGATGAAAGTGACTTGATGAATTGCCATGTGTCCTCGAGAACGCTTTTCTTATTATAAGAGATCATCCATCTCGTCCTTTACTATAAAAAGGACTGGGCCACCTTGCTGCACCTTTGTTCACTGGTGCGCGTCGGTACTAAACAAACGGTTTTTACCCCTTTCCGCGATGGCATTTGGAACCGTCACCAAGTGAGTGTGGGCGATAGGGGGGTCCTTCCCACACGACCCAGAAACCATCGGGGATAGGGAGCCTTGATGCATACAGTTGTCCCTATATAACCATTTCTGATATCTCGAATATCCCAATCGCTTCATCCTTGCCACTCGTTTGTGCTCGCATTGCCATCGCAGTCAGAGTTTTGTGGTTCTGCCTAAAACCAGGCAGATTCCAGGCATGGCAATTTTCTAGGCAGATTCTAGGCACGGGAGATTTACGTTGCCTGGCACATCACAAACAGTTCATGATTACAAACCGTGTATGATAGGTAGACAATCACACACATTTAGTTTTCCCGCACCATATGTGATAGTGTCTGACATCACACACGCTTTGCGAATGGCAACTGTGTGCATGCTTGCACACGTTTCCTCTCTGTGAACCATCTCCGATTACAGTGTATATCGCAAACGTTTGTGTTTTACCAACCGTGTGTGCCATAATGACCTGCACAATGTAATTTCACCCTAATTTAATTGCTGCTTTTTAAAATTACACCTAATTTAAACTTGAAAGTAGGCTGTAGCTTTACTCATATCCATCAGGTTCAAACAACCAATGCATTATTTGTTTCACATGTACATATGTTTAAGAATTACAGAAGCACCAAATAAAGAATGATGTACCAGGGTTCTATACTGGTACTATTACAGATGGTAAAGAAAGAGGCGACACACATTCCAATTGCTGAACAAGGTGAAGCGGAATGGCCCTATTGTGCTCTCCTGGATGCAGGAGGCATGCAGGACTCTAGTCCAACCCCTTGTGATGGTCGGCCGCCAATCATGTAGTTTGAGAGGTAATCTCGAGTAAACTGCTTCAGGATCCACTGCAAAAGGAAAAAGATTCAGATATTGTCATCTAACACAACTCATTACGGGCAGTAAAAAGAAGGCTATAGGGTTCTTACTTACCATCCTGTAGTTCACTTTTGTCTTGCATAAAGTGTATACAAATAGTTCCATTGACATCTTTTGACCCATTTTAGTAACAATCTTTATCAGTTTCCTCACTTGATGCTGGTTCATGAATATCTCATTGCCCCATGAGCAGAAAGGGTCGAAGTGTGGATCTTTGGCAATGATATATGTACCTAAAAGCACCAAGTTAATATTAGAAGCTAAACAACAATTGAAAAATGATGTAGGTCAACATTCCATCCATCCCATTATATAAGATTTTATTACATGTATATCTAGACATCATCAGAACATTAAGGTAACACTCTTCCTTGTTGCTATGTAGCCTGGGATTGCATATTTAGTCATTCAGTACAATGCATGTTGCTAAACAACAATTGAAAAAAGAAAAGGCATGTTAACTGCAATATTCTTAACAGCAACCAAATATCGTAATTCATAGTGGTATTGTTGAAACTGTTATTGATGAAATTGAACTGCACAGCAAATAGTTGCACATATAGAGCATCACACTCCGAAGAACTGAAATAAACAAGTCATAAGGACATCTCTAGGCGATCCTTAAAAAGTTAAAGGACTAAAACCCTTAGTGGATATATATATATACTCCAGCAATTTTTGGACTTTTCTAGTCGATCCCCTAAACCTAAGGTTGTAAACTTCAATTTGATCAAGTTCAAAGCAGGTTCAACCGAAAGTAGCATGCATTCAAACATAAACATAGATAGTTTTGCATAACCGAACATAAAACATAAATTTAAACTAAGCTAAATCACTTTCGGTCGAAGTAGAGGTCGAGCCAATCCTTCCTCGTCATGTACGATGTGCCGGAAGCCGGGTCCGGGCCAGTACCGTCGTTGGGGTCATTGGGGAAGGAACTCCTCCACTCATCGACGTCGATCTCCTCATCCTAGGGTCCCACCTTGACGCCCTCCACGCCGCCGCCTTCGACCTCGTCATCAGAGGAGAGTGCGATAACCTCGCCGCCCTCCCGCCGCCGTCCTCGCCGCCGTCCATGCCGGCAAAGATCGCCCCTCCGCCTCCATGAGCTCCGGGTGCTGCCGGCGGAGCTCTTGCATGTAGGGCTCGTCGGTGACCTCGGCCTCGAGACGCTCCCACGCCTCGCGGTCCTCCCACGCCATAGCCCTGGAACGAGGTGGACCGCACATGTGCCGAAGGGGAAATTGAGCCTAGGCGCCGCGCCGTGGTAGCGGACCTGCCAACGCTCGTACTCCATGGCCGTGAGCTCGGCCGTGTGGAAGCTACCGAGCCACCGACGGGTGTGGGTCTCTCGATCTGTAATCTCGGCGACCCACGTCCCCCACCGCCGCTGCCAGACCCCGAGGTAGGACTTCATCGGCTGTCGGATCCGTGGAGGACAAGGAAGTCCTCAAACCGGCGTATGGGCGCGGCGGCGGGCGGATCGGGGGACCGGCGATGGCGGATCGGGCCCGCGGAGGACGACGGGGACACCTCAGCGGCCACCTCGCCAGCGTTGGGCGAAAAGGTCGTGATAAACCTCTTTTTAGCCATTGGCTACTCGAGCTCCCCGGCACACAGGCAGAGGTTGAGGATGGAGGCGCCGGCGATGGCGGCGACCTACCAATGGTTTCAAGGGTTGTGTGTGTTTGTGTGAGCGGAGGTTGTGTTTGAGGAAATACCGCGACAACTGAAAATTTTACTAGGCGGGAGTAACAAGGAGGGGCTACTTGAAATTTGGATCAAGGGCGAGTAGATATTTTTGAGATTGCGAGGGATGCAGAGGCGGGAGTAAAATGCCAGGGCTACTGAAAATTTAAATCAAGGGGCTGAAGCAGAGAGGGATGCAGAGGCGGGTGTTTTGGTCGAGCGAGTTAGTGTGCTTCACACGCCGGCTGTGGACTGTAGCCGACACACCTTCTCGCGTAAGCCATAGGCGTACTATACACCGACGGTGCTCCAAGATATTTTGTACTACATCTCACACGGTTGGTGAGAATAAACTGTGTGGGATCTACTTGATTTGAATTACAAAATGGGGTCACAGTGGCAATGGACGGTGTTTGAATTGCTAGACCTTTTATCTGCAGTGAACATGCAACTGTATGTGTGTCGTAAAAGAATTGGAGTTATTCAGGGTTCGTTTGGACATTTCATACATTAAACTGGTTTTCTAGCCATTTCAGGTGCACAATTCAAAATTAAACTACATGCGCATGCTCTAGTGCATACAAATTGGTTGAAAAAACAAATCTGTGTCCATCAGTGCATGCTTAGGTCCCATGGAAGAAATGGGAATGAATTTTTCGGGGTTCGTTTGGCCTTTTTTATAAATTAACTGGGTTTTTTAGGCATTTTATGTTTATAATTAGAATTTGAACTACAAGGACATGCTCCAATGCACTAAAGTTGGTTGAAAAATCACATGTGTATCCTCGTGTGCATTTATAGGTCCCATGCAAGAGATGGGAATGAATTTCAAACACCAGGGCACTGTTGATTGCCGGCAAAACGTTGAGATGCCTGGTTTTTAAATTCTATTAAATCCAAAACTCGTCTGAAATTCATGAAACTTGGCATGCTATCATGGAGCGGCATCAACATGCCGTGGTGAAAATTATGTCCCATTTGGGGCAGGTTTGGGTATAAGCTTCTCACAAACCAGAGCTTCTCACAACAAGCATGATGGTTTTGATAGGGAACGTACCACCTTTGGGGACGGGACGTTATCCGTTGCCTCTTATTGCTTTCAAAAAATTTCTAGTGTCAACATAGAACAACAGGAGTGTTGTGTTCAACCTTGGAATTTTTCGGGGTTTGTTTGGCCTTTTTTATACATTAACTGGGTTTTCTAGGCATTTTATGTGCATAATTCAAATTCGAACTACAAGCACATGCTCCAATGCACCAAAGTTGGTTGAAAAATCACATGTGTGTCCTTGGGTGAATTTCTAGGTCCCATGCAAGAGATGGGATTGAATTTCAAACACCGGGGCACTGTTGATTGCCGGCAAAATGTTGAGATGCCTGGTTTTTAAATTCTAGTAAATCCAAAACTAGTCTGAAATTCATGAAACTTGGCATGCTATCATGGAGCGGCATCAACATGCCATGGTGAAAATTTTGTCGCATTTGGGGAAGGTTTGGGTATAAGTTTCTCACAAATCAGAGCTTCTCACAACAAGCATGATGGTTTCGATAGGGAACGTACCACCTTCGGGGATGAGATGATATCCGTTGCCTCTTATTGCTTTCAAAGAATTTCTAGTGTCAACATAGAACAACAGGAGTGTTGTGTTCAATCTTGGAATTTCCGAGGTTCGTTTGGACATTTTTATGCATTAATTGGGTTTTCTAGGCATTTTATGTGCATAATTAAAATTTGAAGTACAAGCACATGCTCCAATGCACCAAAGTTGGTTGGAAAATCTAATATGTGTCCTTGGGTGAATTTCTAGGTCTCATGCAAGAGATGAGAATGAAATTCAAACACCAGGGCATTGCTGATTGCCGACAAAACATTGAGATGCCTGGTTTTTAAATTCTAGTAAATCCAAAACCCGTCTATAATTCATGAAACTTGGCATGTTATCATGGAGCGGCATCAACATGCCGTGGTGAAACTTTTATCCCATTTGGGGCAGGTTCGGGTATAAGCTTCTCACAAACCAGGGCGTCTCACAACAAGCATGATGGTTTCAGTAGGGAACATCGCACCTTTGGGGACGAAACGATATCCATTGCCTCTTATTACTTTCAAAAAAAATTCTTGTGTCAACATAGAACAACAGGAGTTGTTGTGTCAATTTTTGGGATTTTCAGGGT
This sequence comes from Triticum urartu, assembly GCF_003073215.2. Taxonomy (NCBI): domain Eukaryota; kingdom Viridiplantae; phylum Streptophyta; class Magnoliopsida; order Poales; family Poaceae; genus Triticum; species Triticum urartu. Next base: position 611,572,041 of record NC_053023.1, read on the forward strand.
TCGTTTGGACATTTTTATGCATTAACTGAGTTTTCAATGCATTTATGTGCATAATTCAAATTTGAACTACATGCACATGCTCCAGTGCATATAAATTGGTTGAAAAATCAAATCTGTGTCCTTGGGTGCATGCTTAGGTCCCATGCAAGAAATGAGAATGAATTTCAAACACCAGGGCGCCGTTGATTGCCGGCAAAACATTGAGATGTCTCGTTTTAAATTCTAGTAAATCCAAAACTCGTCTAAAATTCATGAAACTTGGCATGCTTTCATGGAGCGGCATCAACATGCCGTGGTGAACTTTTTGTCCCGTTTAAGGTAGGTTTGGGTATATGCTTCTCACAAACTAGAGCTTCTCACAACAAGCATCATGGTTTCGGTAGGGAACGTCCCACCTTTGGGGACGAAACGATGTCCACTGCGTCTTATTGCTTCCAAATTTTTTCCCATGTCAACATAGAACAACAGGAGTGTTGTGTCAATTTTTTTTGATTTTTCGGGGTTCTTTTGGACATTTTTATGCATCAACTAAGTTTTCAATGCATTTATGTGCATAATTCAAATTTGAACTACATGCACATGCTCCAGTGCATATAAATTGGTTGAAAAATCAAATCTGTGTCCTTGGGTGCATGCTTAGGTCCGATGCAATAAATGGGAATGAATTCCAAACACCAGGGCACCGTTGATTGTCGACAAAACATTGAGATGCCTGGTTTTTAAATTCTAGTAAATCCAATACTCGTCCGAAATTCATGAAACTTGGCATGCTGTCATGGAATGGCGCCCGACATGATGTGGTATTTTTCGTCTCCATTTTGAGAGAAGGCGCACTCGAATAATGACAGCCAACAAAGGCATTTTGAAAAAATAGGTGCCACTTAATATCTCAAATGTTTGTATAATTCAAAACATGTGCGTTCTGTTAACCATTCACGTGACGCCACGTGTCTTGGTTTTAATGGCTGTAGGAGGTGCCGTGCGGACAGCTGCTTGACCTTGACTGAACCAAAGGCGTGCGAGCATAGTCTAATGCGCAAGCTAACCGAGAGGCGTGCAAGCTATCCTCTAATGTGCAGGCTCACCAGGAAGCGTGCGAGCTTTACGCTGCGCAGGCTCAGTGGGAAGAGAGCCCTTTGACTTCCATGGCCGCCCGCCTTCCTCTCCATTAATGGCGTCCGAGCCACTATTTAATACGGGCGGCCTTACTATTCGCCTCCCATTCCCCTCCCCCCTGCAGACCTCCACCGCCATGGCGCAGAATGATCATCTGCCACTAGTCTTCAAGTTTGGTGAAGTCGACTCCAAGCCGGAGGAGATAGAAAATAAGGAGGAATGGGGCCTCATGGACATGGCCCAGAATGAGCTGGCCGCGGCGGTTGCTGCCCCCGCTCCCATCCATGTGCCCGCGCCACCGACCATCCCCGTAGCATTGACGGGTTGGTCGCCGAGCACTATCGCAGAGCTAGAAACCGCGGGCGTTAGCAAGGTCTCCGCGGACCCGCGTGAGCTTGTGTACATGCCAGCGCCAGCGCCCGTGCCCGTGCGTGCCCCTCCACCCACCGTGCCGCCGGCCCCCGTGCGTTTGGCTGCATCCGCCGTGCCCGTGCGCGCCCCTCCACCCATCCCGGCGCCGGTCCCCGTGTGTTTGGCTGCACCCGTCGTGCCCGTGCCCGTGCCCATGCACCCCCCTCAGCTTCATGGGATGCTGTCGTCGACTGCTACCTCTCATCGGCGCCAGTTGCCGTCCTCCCGCGCCCTGCCCATCGATCGTGCGATGACATGATGTTTGATTTACAAGTGAAGAACATTTTGTGCTGCCTTGAAGACTTCAACAACGGCGTCCCTGGAGGACGACAACAACAATGAAAGCGTGGCACGCCACCTCCGCTGCCGCCGGAAATAGTTTTTTTGGGGTTTAATACTGTATCTCAAATTCTCGATCATATGAATATAAATTCACAGTGTGACTGAATGAAAGATATGGTTTGAACGAACTTGCGTTTTTCTCTCTTAATGTACAGACTTATCAAACGATTTTATTTTGAAAAAAAACGTCAACAATTTTTAAATATAAAACACTCATCACAAACGTTTTAGTTAGAACACCCGTATGCAAACCGACAGCTTCCCCCAGAAGCCAAGGGAAAAATGTGCCGAGCAGGATTTTTGCATCCCTTCAACACAAACGGTTGTTTTGCATGACCCGTGTGCAACCACGTACAAACAATTGGGTAAGATTTGCATATCTGTCATTTTGGGTATGTTGCTATTTCTCAAACTGGAAAGATTGCCATTTGTTTATCTAGTAACATTGCCATTTGTCAACCTTGTAACACTGCGATTTTTCATAATATGCAGCTACAAATCACTAGCACTATCTAATTTTTGCAACTAAAATCACTAGCATTGTTCATATGGACACCACTAGCAGGCGTGAGTTCATGGATGCATATGCAAATGTACCATTGATTACACACAACAAGTCATCAACCCACAACGACAACGAGGATACACGTTGGATTATTGATCATTTCCAACAAAACATTCTAGTAAAGTTTTTCTCACACAACAAATAACAAAGCGATCAAATGAACTTCAGCTCAACCACTCGTCAGCGTTGGAAACGCTTGCTTTGAACTAGAAGTGATTCTCTAGGAAGGGCCAGCTACTGCCAATGTCGAGACCAACGCATGACTGATCATCCAGACTAAAGCGGCCTATTTCAATGCCCATATTGGGACGTAGGGAAGCATAGTAATGTCCAAGGTATAGATACAGTTGCGTCTCATAAACGGTAGTAACGTTGTGTCAACAGCAGCTGGATCGCCTTCCACCATCATTGGATATTTTGTCCAAGGAAGAGCGAGTTTCCTCCAAGACTTTCAATACTGAATCAGGGAGAAGGTGTTGGCGCTACTACACCAGTATCCATCCCAAATACCATGCAACGGATGTTGGAATAGGTCCAGAGAGTGCAACCATACGAGACAACACCTGCTTACTTAGTAACATCAGTAGTGCCCCGTATACAGACAAGAAGAGGTGATCCATCGGAATAAGTTGCCAGGCGCCACTGAGTATATGGGTCCTGCTCGTCCTCATGCTCGTGACTAAAATTTTCAAGTATAGGTGGTGGAATGTTCACAGGACCTTGGAAACACAAGAAGGTTAATTAATTAATAAAGGGAAACTAGCTAACCCGCATGCATGTGGATGAAACAATTATAATTACGATGGAAGACAAACGCACTAAAAGCATGATGATTCCATGAAAAAACAGTGCCACGAGTGGTGGCAGCAAACACAAGACCCTCGTATTGAATTGCATCACAGTACTCATCCGTGTATAGAAACTGATTTTTGAGCAATATCCATCGAGGCGTGGAAGTATGGAATGCAACAAGCTTGTCGAAGATAGCAACAACTTCATAGTTCGTGTAATCCCAAGAGCAGTTGGGAACTCGACAAATTGCTATCTTTCGTAGACGGCAGTTACCATGATCGTATTTGAACTCACGTAGACCATGTGTGTGCTCAACCTCTGGGCAGTCTGAGATTTTTGTAAGTGGAACCCGGTGACGAGTGTACACATTCACAAGTTCCCACTCGCAGTTGTACCCAATATAAACAACCCAATCTTCATTTGCGCCTGCCCAAGCCTTGCCCTCAAGCGATGGCATCTTAACATCACATGTATCATTATCAAGCAACATCAACTTGCACAAGGCGAGGCTTCCGTTGTCCCCGCGCCAGTCAGCAGGGTCACGACAAACAATATAGGGGAGATGAAACCGCTCCCGGACCCTTGGGTTCCTTGTAATGATGTTATTAGTTCAGTCGAGAATGGTCTTGAATGAACCTGCCATGCTAGCCGAGGTGATGACGTTGCACCGTTCAATGAGTTCCTCCACCGCGTCATCATTCAGATCGGGGCAAGAATAACGGGGTCGTTTCCGGCTTGTTTCCTCGATGGAGAAGACGATCAAACAATGGCAGAAGGAAGGGTGAAGGCAAATGGAGGAGGGAGGAAGAGCTAGCGTACTACAACAGTTCCAAATCGAGAGGGAAAGGCGAAGAGTTGGTGGATGGTTGCCACGGTACACGAAGAGGCGCCTAGGGAGCGAACAGTTGCCACAGAGGTCACACACGGACGACAAGGGCCGAGTGAACCGCATGCAATCCCATCGCACAACACACACGTCTTGTTAAGTTGAACCATTTTTGTACTCTTGTGTCAACGCAAACAGTTCATCCGAGTGAACCACATGCCGTATGTCCCACACACCTTGATCTGGCTGACCATTTCTTTTGGGTTTCCTAATCACAGACTGTTCATCCGAGTGAACCGTATGCTGTATATTGCACACACCTTCATGTGGCTGCCCGTTTCTTTTGTGTTGCCTAATCACAAACAATTCATCCAAGTGAACCGTATGCTGTGTATCGCACACGCCTTCATCTGGTTGCCCATTTCTTTTGTTCCTCCTCATCGCAAACAGTTAATTGAACGGAACTGTATGCCCTTCATCGCACACGCAACTAAAACCTGAACCGTGTTTGATGCATCCGTCATCGCAAACGTTTTATACATTTATGACGGTTTTATACAACACCGTTTGCGATTATGGCATCGCACATAGTTTCTTGAAGGGTCTCTAATTGTAGTTTTGCGTTAGCAGCATCCTGTAGTAGTGGTTACTATTACTACTTGCTACTTGTTACGAATTACCTTGTTATCAAACTATTTGTTACCGTTATTTTCATTGCTTGCAGAGAATACCTTACTGAAAACCGCTTATCATTTCCTTCTGCTCCTTGTTGGGTTCGACACTCTTACTTATCGAAAGGACAACGATTGATCCCCTATACTTATGGGTCATCAGGAAGCGCCTACTTTTGCCTCCTGTGGCTGGCTGTGCTACCGCACAGGCCTCATCGGCCCACCCTACTCCCACTGATGGCCATGTCATACATGTACTCACCCACACATTCTGTCATCCTCTAACGACGATAGACTCACCCTGCAGCCGAACCAGTCAACCCTCATTCTCCCCTCGGCCGAGGACTCCAGTGCCCCGTCTTCCACAACTCCAGGTTGTGCCCATCCTAGGCCTCGCCGTCGTCCACCGCCTTGGTGCACTCGGTGCTGCGTGGTCAACATGGTGAACAATAGGAGCCATCAAAAGAGGACTGTACATGGAGAGGCTGACAGTTGGGACCCACCAGCTACACCTTTGCATGCGAGGAAGATCCTCCTTATTATGTGCAAAAAATGAATCCTCCCCTGACAGCTGGGACCCACCAACTACATCTTCGCACGCAAGGAAGTGCCTCCGGTTGGTGGTGTGGTCCTATCCATCGACCCACCACCGGTTGGTGGTGTGGTGTACCGCAAAATAGAGGAAATGGAGTTCTCTTCAATGGCCTATGGTTGAAACTTGGTCCTGTTGTGGAGGAAACAGACTTCTGTTCAACTGCATAATGCTGAAACGGGGGTCCTGTTCATTGGGAGGGGTGTGGCGTACCACAAAATAGACTCCACGGGTTATTGTTCATCCCCATATACTTCCTACCGTGCACCTTCACGGGCTATTGTTCATCCACCAACTGCCTACAGCCCCCACGGGGTCATGTTCGTCCACCCCCAACCGGTTGGGGTGTGCCATACCGCAACATGACCTCCTCTGGGTGCTTTTCATCCACCGGTTGGGGTGGGGCATATGAGCTGGCGGCTGTAACGGGAATTGTTTATCCATGACCAACCAACAGGCTTGGTCAACTCATCATGTCTCGCGCAAGGGGCTCAATCGATGCAAGTCTCAACTTGTTCTACTTGTATCGCACGCATGACAGCATGGGGGACTGTTCATCGAGAGGCAATCAACCGGCTAGCTAGCTCAACTCACGTCTCACGCAGGGGCCTGACGCAACACATCGATCGATTGGCGTCAATAAACAACGAAGGGATCAATTGCTCGGGTTCAGTTAGCTGCGAAGGAATCGACTAGGTTCAGTTAGCAGCGAAGAAATCGCTCGGATTCAGTTATTAGCGAGAAGGGATCACTCAGGTTCAGTACGTAGTGCAATCGCTCATGTTCAGTGTGTAGCTAGTGCGAGGGGTCGATCGATCGCTTGGGTTCAGTTAGTGAATGACTTGCTTGGGTTCAGTTAGTGCAGGGCTCGCATATGCGCGCATACAAGAGAAACACGCAAACGACAGAATCTCTCGGGCCTGACCATCCACTGTATATCGGGAACTCCTCGAAAATTTCCTCGCCCACACTTCTACCACATTTTTTAACGTCATGGACGGCCTAAAGAATGTCATGCAAGTCCGCCTCCGGCCCGTTGATAACCCACAAGTATAGGGGATCGCAACAGTTTTCGAGGGTAGAGTATTCAACCCAAATTTATAGATTCGACACAAGGGGAGCCAAAGAATATTTGAAGGTATTAGCAGCCGAGTTGACAATTCAACCACACCTGGAGATTAATTATCTGCAGTAAAGTGATCAGTAGCAAAGTAGTATGATAGTTTTGATAATAGTAGCAACAGTAACGGTAGCAGTAACTATGATAGCAATAGTTTTGTAGCAAGTGTAATAGTGATGATCGCAGTAGTAACTTAGCAAGAACAATATAAGATAAATTCGTAGGCATTGGATCAATGACTTTTTGGATGATATTCATCATGAGACAGTTATAACCTAGGGCAATACGACACTAGCTCTAGTTCATCAATATAATGTAGGCATGTATTTCGTAAATAGTCATACGTGCTTATGGAAAGAACTTGCATGACATCTTTTGTCCTACCCTCACGTGGCAGCGGGGTCCATATTGGAAACTAAGGAATATTAAGGCCTCCTTTTAATAGAGAGCCAGAACAAAGCATTAACACATGGTGAATACATGAACTCCTCAAACTACGGTCATCACCGGGAGTGGTCCCGGCTATTGTCATTCCGGGTTGCCGGATCATAACACGTAGTAGGTGACTATAACTTGCAAGATCTGATCTAGAACATAGATATAATGGTGGTAACATAAACGGTTCAGATCTGAAATCATGGCACCCGGGCCCAAAGTGACAAGCATTAGGCATGGCAAAGTCATAGCAACATCAATCTTAGAACATAGTGGATACTAGGGATCAAACCCTAACAAAACTAACTCGATTACATGATGAATCTCATCCAACTCCTCACCGACCAGCGAGCCTACGAAGGATATACTCACTCCCGGTGGGGAGCATCATGGAATTGGTGATGGAGAAGGGTTGGTGATGATGAAGAACAAAGATCCCCCCTCTCCGGAGCCCCAAACGGACTCCAGATCTGGCCTCCCAGTGAAGAACAGGAGGTGACGGCGGCTCCATCTCGTAGATCGCGATAATTCTTTCTCCCTCATTTTTTCTGGAAATATAGGATTTTATAGCATCGGTTTCAGGGTCCGCGGGGCCACCAGGTGGGCACAACCCACCTGGGCGCGCCAGGAGAGGGGGGCGCGCCCTGGTGGGTAGTGCTCACCCAGGTGCCCCCCTCTGGTGGGTCTTGGCTCCATAAATTCTTATTATTGATATAAAAAATCCTTGCAAAGTTTAGTTCCATTCCTAGAACTTTTATTTCTGCACAAAAACAACACCATGGTAGTTCTGCTGAAAACAGCATCAGTCCGGGGTTAGTTTCATTCAAATAATGCAAATTAGAGTCCAAAACAAGAGGAAAAGTGTTAGGAAAAGTAGATACGTTGGAGACGTATCAACTCCCCAAAGCTTAAACCTTTGCTTGTCCTCAAGTAATTCAGTTGATAAACTGAAAGTGAAAAAGAAAAACTTTTACAAACTCTTTTGCTCTTGTTTGCATAAATAAGCTTAAACAGCACCCAGGTTTTCAGCCAACATTATAACTAACCATGCCTATAGTAACACTTAAAGATTATATTAACTCATATCAATGACATAATCAGCTAGCGAGCAATAATAAGACATCTCAAATGGCAACATGTTGTCAAAACAACCATGATATAATATGACAATAGTGGTATCTCGCTAGCCCTTTCTGAGACTGCAAAACATAAATGCAGAGCACCTCCAAAGTCCAAGTAGCGACTAAACATTGTAATTCATGGTAGAAAAGATCCAGTCATGATGCACCCAACATTAGCTACACACAATGCATAAGTCATGACAGTTGTGCTCTCAGGTTTTAGAAGGTGATGACACAACATAAAAGTAAATAGATAGTCCCTTCGCAGAGGGAAGCAGTGATTTGCAGAGGTGCTAGAACTCAAGTTTTAAAACAGAGGTAAATGGTATTTTGAGACATGCACCCTTCTCATTTACTTCACGACTATCAGTTATCAATATCTCCCATGCTAAACAAGCTAGTGGCGGTTCCCAAGCGATAAAAAGTAAAGGTTTTGACTCCATTGGGAGTTTTTGTTTGATTATTCGAGCGATTAACTCTTTTTGTATTTTGCAGTTTGGGACTGGGCATCCCTATTACCGCCCTTTTTGTCGTGCGATGGCGAGTGAATAAACACTCGACCTGAGAATAACCCGCTTAACATGGAAGATACCGACTACCTCCTGTCGTTCCATGAACGATCCAGGCACACAAAATGGATATTTTTTTTAGAAATTTTTAGAGGTGGCACATGCAAATTTACTTAGGACGGCAGGGTAATACCGCATATAGGTAGGTATGGTGGACTCATCTGGAATAACTTTGGGTTCAGGGTTTTTGTTGTACAAGCAGAATCCCCACTTAGTACAGGCGAAGGCTAGCAATTAGATTGAGAAGCGGCCAGCTAGAGAGCAACACAGGATCATGCATTATGCATAAGTAACATTGGACACTAGCATGAGTAGGATATGAACACCATGAACATAAATATCATAGAGGCTATGTTGGTTTTGATTCAACTACATGCATGAACATGTGCCAAGTCAAGCCACAAACATTCCGAGGAGGATACCATATCATCATACTACATCACAATCATTTTAACGCAATGTTGATATGCAAGATAAATCATTATCCACTCCCAGCTACTTATGCATGGCATGAGAAACTATAATCTGTAATTGTCATTGCAAACATGTTTAATCATAATGGGTTGAATCATGGATACTAGGTTAAACATATTTACACAAACAATACAAGTCGAGTTCATACCAGTTTCTCTTTGCCACGGCCAGTTCATCGAATATCGTCATTATTGCCTTTCACTTGCACGTCCGAATGATGTGAAAATGATAATAGTGCAAGAATGCCATGGACTAAGCTGGAATCTGCAAAACATTTTATTCGATGGGAGAAGACAAGGTAAAATGGGCTCTTTATTAGTTCAACAATTATTCATATGAGAGCCACTCAAAATTTTCATTGTGGTCTTCTCCTTGGCACAACTCGAATAAAAGGAAAAGAAATTCGGAGAAACACACTGAAATATTTTTGGAGTTTTTGGTTTTCTTGAACAAGCAAATAAAAGGGAAAAGCAAAAATGAGAATAACTATTTACACGGGAAAGCTCCCAACAAGCAAAAGAAGAACAAGGAAATCTTTTTGGGCTTTCTTTTTAATATTAATATTACAACTAAGCATGCATGGAAAGTATACTAGCTACAACTAAATTTTTTGGTTTTTCTAAAGTTTTTCAAACACACAAGAAGAAAGCAAGAAAAATAAAATTTAAACATGGATGATACAATGAAAAAGTGTGAACTCCGACAAGATGAATAAGTGGACATGAATGTAATGTCAGTGAGAAACGCGTACTCGCCCAAGCTTAGGCTTTTGGCCTAACTTGGTAGTCGATCAGTAATCTAGATGGTAGTAGGGGTACTGAGGAGCGGGCATCCACTCATCCCACTGCTCCGGCTCCTCCTCTGCCTCCGCAGCAGCCTGAGCATTCCGTAGGCGATGATGTCTGCAGTCATAATCCTATATCCACCCTTGGCAACAGAATCAAACAAACCAGGAGCAGGCAACGGGATAATATCACGAGTGATGACGCTGAAAACCAGGTTATAAGGAATAGGAATGTCAGGAGATTTATCATCAGTAAAATGGTGGTGATCCATGGTAGCACGGTCTAGGTAAACCTTGGCGAGAGGGTAATCATGAGGGAGGATCACAACCTCGAAGTGAGCCGCCAAACGAGTAGCATAAATCCCACCATGAATTTTAGCCTTGGATTTATTAAGGTGGAGGCGACGAGCCACAATAGCTCCTAATCTATAAGTGTTGTGGCCCTCTAATGCACGACGCAAAATAGCAAGGTCTGGTGAGCTAAGCGCACCCACCTTCTCCCTAGCAAGCAAGCATTTTGCAATGAAAAGAGCAAAGTAATGAACAACAGGAAAATGCAAGCCAGTTGCAGTGATAGCTGACACCCCTCTCTCATCTCCCACTATCAAAGTACGATAAAAGGCCTCAAACTCAGCTGGCCTAGGATCAGCTAAGCTCCCATCAGAAGGGATCGTGCATATGTTACAAAATTTAGTAAGTGGTATCTGATGGTTTTCAGAATATAAATCAAAGCTCACGTCAGGAGGATTATTCCTAGGAAATAAAGTAAAGCTTTGAACAAAGATGTTTGTGAGGATTTGGTGTTGTTCACACTCATCTACGATGAAGTCGGTGAGGCCGGCATTGGCAGCATATTGTGCGAACTCCCGAAGGATTCCAGCCTCTTCCAGGAATGGGGTGTGCAGCCATTCACACGGCCGTACCTCCGCCAACCTCTAAGGATGGAGATCACTATCAGATGACTCCCCAATATATAACACCCCTGGAGTTCTTCTTAGATCCAAACTTCCTAAAGATATTCATGGTTTTCCTATGAACAAAATTCTGACATTTGTTAGAACACAAAAAAGTTTCAACAAAACTTCACAAAAATGATACCAACTACTCATAGGGATACATAGAGGCATAGCAAGCATTCAAACTACTTAGAACACTAAGAATTTAACATACAAGCACATCTACAGCAGCACCAAGAGTAGCTAATTATTCAAAATATAAACCACTAAAACAAAAACTAATTGGACAAACGGTGGAGTCACATACCAAGCAACAATCCCCCAAAAAAATTTCGGAAACGGAACTTTGAGCAAAGAGATAGAAATCCGCGGGCTTGAAAGCAAGAACACCGGAGAGAGAGCAAGGGAGATTTTTTTCTAGAGGTAGGTGATGATGTGGTCTGAAGAGATAAGTGAGGGGGCCCACGTGGGGACCAAAACCCACCAGGGCGTGCCTGGGGTCCTGGCACGCCCAGGTGGGTTGTGCCCACTTGGTGCACCTCCCTCTGATGTTATTTGCACCAAAAATTCTTAAATATTCAGAAAAAATCGTATTAACTTTTCAGGGCATACTAAGATCTTTTATTTTTGGGTCATTTTTTTATTGCATGGGAAATTCAGAAAACAGAAAGAACATAGCATTTTATTTTATTTAACTAATAGAAACATGGAATAAAAAGTAGGGAGAGAAAGTAGTGCTTACTAAATTCATCAACTTCATACCGTTAAAAATGATCCATTAATAAGGTTGATCATGTCTTATTAACAACCACTTTCGATTAGCATGAAACCGAAGATATTTCGTAAATCACTAAGTTACCTCAATGGGGATATGCATTTCCCCAACAATAAGCATTTCATATTTCTTTTTGACAGTAGGTAGAGGTATTTGAAAACTTCCAATAGTGATTGTCAGAGATTTTTCAATAACATTAATACCATTCACTTGGAATTGTTTCTTTGGAAAGTGCACAGTATGCTCATTACCATTGATATGAAAAGTGATCTTGCTTTTATTGCAATCAATAACATCCCCTGCAGTATTCAAGAAGGGTCTACCAAGGATAATCGACATGTTGTCGTCCTCGGGCATCTCAAGTATAACAAAGTCAGTCAAAATAGTAACATTAGCAACAACAACGGGCACATCCTCACAAATACCAATAGGTATGGCGATTGATTTATTAGCCATTTGCAAAGATATTTCAGTAGGTGTGAGTTTATTCTAATAAAGTCTTTTATATAAAGAGAAAGGCATAACACTAACACCAGCTCTTAAATCACAAAAAGAAGTTTTCACATAATTCTTTTTGATTGAACAAGGTATAGTTGGAATTCACGGATCTCCAAGTTTTTTAGATACTCCATCTTTAAAAGTATAATTAGCAAGCATAGTGGAGATTTCAGCTTCCGGTATTTTTCTCTTATTTGTGATGATGTCTTTCATATACTTTGTATAAGGAGGCATTTTCAAGATATCAGTCAAGCGAGTACGCAAAAAGACTGGCCTCAGTATTTTAGCAAAGTGTTCAAATTCTTCATCATCATTCTTTTTAGTTGAATTAGGTGGAAAATGCATAGGTTTTTGAACCCACGGTTCTCTTTCTTTATCGTGTTTTCTAGCAATGAGTCTCTTTTATCATACCTTTTATTCTTAGGTTGTGGGTTATCAAGATCAACAGGTGGTTCTATCTCAACTTCATTGTCTGGTTCTTTATTATTTGGTTGAGTGTCTTCATGAATATCGGCATTGTCTTTTTCATTATCACTAGGCGAGTGTTCATTACCAGACTGAGTTTCAGCATAAGATATAGAAACTTCATTATCTATGTCAGGAGGTTTCTCTATTTCAGGTTCACTAGGAGCATGTGAAGTCCTATCATTCTTCTTTTTCTTTTTCTTTTTAGAAGAACTAGGTGCACTAGTTTTGGCTCTTTGTGAATCTTGTTCAATTCTTTTAGGGTGTCCCTCAGGATAAAGTGGTTCCTGAGTCATTTTACCCCCTCTAGTTGCAACTCTAACAGCAAAGTCATGCATATTATTACTCATTTCATCAAGAAATTCTCTTTGAGATTTAGCAACTTGTTCTAACTGGGTTTGCACCATATAAGCATGCTTTCCAACACCTCTAACATCATTTGATATTCTAAACAACAAGTCACTCAAGCGAGCAATCATATCAGAATTGTATTTCAATTGTTTCATAACATTTGCATTGAAGTGATCTTGTTTTCTAATGTAGTTTTCAAACTCATAAAGGCATTGGCTAGGATGCATATTGTGAGGATTATCATTATCATTAAATTTCATAAGAGAGTTTACATCTACCACCTTAGGCAGTGGTGGTGTATTAAGCCCATGTATTTCTTCAATAGGAGGTAATTTTTTAACATCCTCGACTTTAATACCTTTTTCCTTCATAGATTTCTTTGCCTCTTGCATATCTTCAGGACTGAGATATAATATACCCCTCTTCTTCAGAGTGGGTTTAGGCGGTGGTTCAGGAAGAGTCCAATCATCATAATTTTTCAATATGTTATTCAATAATTCTTCAGCTTGTCCAACAGTTCATTCCCTGAAAACACAACCAGCACAACTATCTAGGAAGTCCCTAGAAGCATCGGTTAGTCCATTATAGAAGATATCGAGTATTTCATTTTTCTTAAGAGGATAATCAGGCAAGGCATTAAGTAATTGGCAAAGCCTCCCCCAAGCTTGTGGGAGACTCACTTCTTTAATTTGAACAAAGTTAAATATTTCCTGCAAGGCAGCTTGTTTCTTATGAGCAGGGAAATATTTTTTAGAGAAGTAATAAATCATATCCTGGGGACTACGCACACAACCAGGAGCAAGAATATTGTAGCAAGATTTAGCATCACCCTTTAATGAGAAAGGAAATAATTTGAGAATATAGTAATAGCATGTTTTCTCATCATGAGTAAAAAGGGTGGCTATGTCATTAAACTTAGTAAGATGTGCCACAACAGTTTCAGTTTCATAACCATGGAAAGGATCAGATTCAACCAAAGTAATTTACTTTGGGTCGATAGAGAATTCATAATCCTTATCATCGATAAAGATAGGTGAAGTAGCAAACTTAGGATCACATTTCAGTCTAGCATTCAGAGATTTTTCTTTATAGTTGCATAATAATTTCTCTAGATCATTTCTATCTCTGCAAGCAAGAATATATCTAGTTGTTTATTCACTGATAACATAGCCTTCTGGTACATTAGGCAATTCATATCTAGGAGGGCTAGTACTAGCAGGTGTTTCAGGAGTTTCAGGTTCAAGCTCATCATCAAATTCAACATCATGTTGTATAACTCTAGCAATTTGTTTATCAAGAAAGTCACCAAGTGGCACATCATCATTAAGCAAGGTACTAGCATCATCATAAGAATTATCCATAGTAGAAGTAGAATCATCAATAACTTGCGACATATCGGAATTAATAGCATGTGGTGTTGTTGCAAGTTTACTTATAACAGAAGGTGAATCTAAAGCAGAACTGGATGGTAGTTCCTTACCTGCCCTTGTCTGTGAGGGAAATATCTTAGTCTAAGCATCCTTCAGATTCTTCATAACGATAATATGATAATAATCCCAAGCGACTCAACAAATATAGTTATGCTCCCCGGCAACGGCGCCGGAAAAAGGTCTTGATAACCCATAAGTGTAGGGGATCGCAATAGTTTTCGAGGGTAGAGTATTAAACCCAAATTTATAGATTCGACACAAGGGGAGCCAAAGAATATTGGAAGGTATTAGTAGCTGAGTTGTCAATTCAACCACACCTGGAGATTAATTATCTGCAGCAAAGTGATCAGTAGCAAAGTAGTATGATAGTTTTGATAATAGTAGCAACAGTAACGGTAGCGGTAACAGTGATAGCAATAGTTTTGTAGCAAGTGTAACAATGATGACCGCAGTAGTAACTTAGCAAGAACAATATAAGATAAATTTGTAGGCATTGGATCGGCGACTTGTTGGATGATATTCATCATGAGACAGTTATAACCTAGGGCGATACGTCACTAGCTCCAGTTCATCAATATAATGTAGGCATGTATTCCGTAAATAGTCATACGTGCTTATGGGAAGAACTTGCATGACATCGTTTTTCCTACCCTCCCGTGGCAGCTGGGTCCATATTGGAAACTAAGGGATATTAAGGCCTCCTTTTCATAGAGAACCGGAACAAAGCATTAACACACGGTGAACACATGAACTCCTCAAACTACGTTCATCACCGGGAGTGGTCCCGACTATTGTCACTCCGGGGTTGCCGGATCATAACACGTAGCAGGTGACTATAACTTGCAAGAACGAATCTAGAACATAGATATAATGGTGATAACATAAACGGTTCAGATCTGAAATCATGGCACCCGTGCCCAAAGTGACAAGCATTAAGCTTGGCAAAGTCATAGCAACATCAATCTTAGAACATAGTGGATACTAGGGGTTAAGCCCTAACAAAACTAACTCGATTACATGATGAATCTCATCCAACTCCTCACCGACTAGCGATCCTACGAAGGAATTACTCACTCCCGGTGGGAAGCATCATGGAATTAGCGATGGAGAAGGGTTGGTGATGACGAAGAACGAAGATCCCCCTCTTCGGAGCCCCAAACAGACTCCAAATCTGAACTCCCGATGAAGAACAAGAGGTGACGGCCGAGATGTCTCGTGGATTGCGATAATTCTTTCTCTCTCATTTTTTTCTAGAAAAATAGGATTTTATAGCGTCGGTTTCAGGGTCTGCGGGGCCACCAGGTGGGCACAACCCACCTGGGCACGCCAGGAGAGGGGGGTGACACGGTGGTTTTAGCGAGTTCGGGCCTCTCGCAGTGGAGATAACAACCCTACGTCTCGTGCTATGGAGAGGCTTTGTTTTATCTTAGTGTATATCCAGAGATTACATGATGTATTTGAGAGAGGGGGGGGGCAGAACGGATCTCCATGCCTCAAGCTAAATGGCGTGAAAGATAAAGGTGGCAGAAAAAAGCCCCCTTGTCTAGTGGTGGGGGTGGTTTATATAGAGTGCGCCACCCCCTCACCTCTTATGTTACAAAGTGGGGGCGTTAAAGCCATAACTCAGCCTACTACTAAGATGATGCTTCGAGTGCCTTGTCGACTGCTGGTCTTCGCATATCCGAGTGAGATTAGGTGCTCCGAGTGGAATGAGTTGGTCGAGTGGTTGTTGTTGTCCGAGTCAATTGATAGTCATCCAACTGGATAGTATGTCTATATGAAATTTATCTGGACCCACATACTGTGTGGACCCCCATGCTTTATGATATTTCAACCCTTCATGGGCCTACCTGTTATGTGTATCCCCAACAGGGGGCGCACCCTGGTGGGTTGTGCTCACCCAGGTGCCCCCCTTTGGTGGGTCTTGGCTCCAGAAATTCTTATTATTGATATAAAAAATCCTCGCAAAGTTTCGTTCCATTCCGAGAACTTCTATTTATGCACAAAAACAACACCATGATAGTTCTGATGAAAACAACATCAGTTTGGAGTTAGTTTCATTCAAATCATGTAAATTAGAGTCCAAAACAAGAGGAAAAGCATTAGGAAAAGTAGATACGTTGGAGACGTATCACCCGCCCAGGACAAAAAGCCCATTTTTGTCATAGAAGTAGGAACCCACCACATCTACGATGATACATGTTTTTGTCACAGTTATTATCATGGAAGTGTCACATCCATGACATAAAAAGTTTCCGTTCGGGCCATAAAGTCATGGAAGTGTCTTTTTTATAGTGTTTGGTTTCATTTATCAGTGGAGGGGGGCTTTGTTGGCCTCCATGATATAGTTTTTACTATTATTTTTATAATATTTGAGATGGAGTATTGGACGGTGTGTTGTATTTACTCATCTCTCATTGTAGTTTTCCTATTTCATGCCTAAATAAGTGCCTTTGTGTTGGACATGGTGTTATGTTCTTTGCATCCAACGTCGTTTGACCAATGTAAATCAATGGAATTAGATAAAGCAATCATGTTTTTTGCGAAAATGACCAGATTTATTATAAAAGACATAATAAAAAACTATATCAAGATTCTGAGACCACTACTGCCTCCAGAACTAGCCGTCGGTGCCCTGCTGTCGGTGTTCCCTTACCGGAGTTGGCTTGACCTTGTTGATGATAGTCGGTAAGTCTTCGTTCACGTGCCACTAAGAACCAGCGCCCTGGAGCCGTAGTTGTCACCGTTAGACCATTGCATAGATCTGAAACACCTCACACCAAATCTTGCCACATGACAAGAAATGGAAATCTCACCACCCTAAGGAGATGACAGGAATCTACGGCGGTGCTCCACCGATATAGAGGAGAATTGAAGTTCGGAAGACAAAATCAAAGAAGAAGCGCCACCATCCGCCTGAGCATTGCGCCTGCGAGGACTAAAAATCTCTAACCTAAACTACTAATCGAAGCAAAGGAACCCGGATTAACCTTCCTTCCACGAGCCGGTTGAGTGGTAGGCATAGGGGAGGCGAATCCACAAGCTTGTCAGTGAAGCCTGGAAGGGAGAGTTGTCCCTAATTGCCTAGGGTTAGATGAGGAAACAACAGAAGGAAATCATGTTGATTTCTCGGGTTTTAAAGGCCGTTGGAGCTGATTTTCTAATGCTAGCAAATACATTCTTGGAATAAAAATAATTTTAGGAATACTACAGTTCATAAGATTTATTTTTTGCCCGAACACCTATATATATAAACCATGATATTAGCAGCGTACTTTACAAAATATATTTGCATCAATAATAGGTATATATTGTCTTAGTGCAGGACTAGGCACATCACGACACCGTCGTGTTCAACAACGATCTACTGTTACCATTCCATTTTTGCTTGCATCATGACTCCATAATGATTGCGGTCGTCCATCTAGGGGAACTGATCAAATGGATTAATATTACCCTATGGGATGGGTGTTTTGGCTCAAGGGTTTGTATGTTCTCACATACAGTAAATTAAAAAAAATGTGGTTGTTCTTGTTAGCGTAACAAGCATTCTTGGCAATTTTTGTGCGAAACTAGGTAACAGTGACATAGGCTAGTAGATATAAAATAAATCATCCATTCTTCTATAGTCAAGACAAGATGCATAATTATTTCCAAGTAATGTCTACAGTATCCTATCATTTCCATAATTTATATCCCCAACATAAGCCATGCAAACTTTAAAACAAGCGGACAAGAAAACATAACAACAATATGTCAAAAATAGAATAGTACATAAAGATCTACAACCTCTGTCCCATAATATAAGAGCATTTTGGACACTACGCTAGTGTAAAAATGCTCTTATGTTATGAGGCGGAGGTAGTAATAAATTATCATACTCTCTCGGTCTGGAAATACTTGTCGGAGAAATGGATAAAAATGGATGTATCTGGAACTAAAAAATGTCTAGATACATCTATTTCTCCGACAAGTATTTCTGGACGGACGGAGTACTTATGTAACTCTGAAAATTCTAAAACATTAGGACATCACAAACAATTTTCAACTTAGTATTGTGTAAAACTTTCAGGACTTTATCATGTTCCAGCAAACAAAAATATTAAACACTGGGAGCCAAAGTTTCTGTTTCTACACAGAACCTAATAAAAGAGCATTTGCAACATTCCAAAGTTATAACTATTCGAAATATACTCTAGAGGCAATAATATTGTATTCTTATATTTCCATATTCATACTTAAGTGCATTGGGAAGTCATAAATAGATGTTGGGTTGCAAGAGTGACAAAAGCTTAAACCCTAGTTTATGCGTTGCTTCGTAAGGGGCCGATTTGGATCCATATGTTTCATGCTATGGTTAGGTTTACCTTAATACTTCTTTTGTAGTTGCAGATGCTTGCAAAAGGGGTTAATCATAAGTGGGATGCTTGTCCAAGTAAGGGAAGTACCCAAGCACCGGTCCACCCACATATCAAATTATCAAAGTACCAAACGCGAATCATATGAGCATGATGAAAACTAGCTTGACGATAATTCCCATGTGTCCTCGGGAGCGTTTTCCTTTATATAAGGGTTTTTCCAGGCTTGTCATTTGCTACAAAAAGGATTGGGCAATCTTCTGCACCTTATTCACTTTTATTACTTGTTACCCGTTACAAATTACCTCATCACAAAACTATCTGTTACGGATAATTTCAGTGCTTGCAGAGAATACCTTACTGAAAACCGCTTG
Organism: Triticum urartu; assembly: GCF_003073215.2. Lineage (NCBI taxonomy): Eukaryota > Viridiplantae > Streptophyta > Magnoliopsida > Poales > Poaceae > Triticum > Triticum urartu. Next base: position 611,591,066 of record NC_053023.1, read on the forward strand.
TCATTTCCTTCTGCTCCTCGTTGGGTTCGACACTCTTACTTATCGAAAGGACTACGATACATCCCCTATACTCGTGGGTCATCAAGACTCTTTTCTGGCACCGTTGCCGGGGAGTGAAGCGCCTTTGGTAGGTGGAATTTGGTAAGGAAAAATTTGTATAGTGTGCTGAAATTTACTGTCACTTGTTACTATGGAAAGTAATCCTTTGAGGGGCTTGTTCGGGGTATCTTCACCCCGACTAGTAGAGAAAATATTTGCTCCTCAACCTACTGAACCTACTGAAAATGTTTATTTTGAAATTCCTTCGGGTATGATAGAGAAACTGCTAGCTAATCCTTTACAGGAGATGGAACATTACATCCCGATTTGCACCTAATCTATGTGGATGAAGTTTGTGGATTATTTAAGCTTGCAGGTATGCCCGAGGAAGTTATCAAGAAGAAGGTCGTCCCTTTATCTTTGAAGGGAAAGGCATTGACATGGTTTAGGCTATGTGATGATATTGGATCATGGAACTACAACCGATTGAAATTGGAATTTCACCAGAAGTTTTATCCTATGCATCTGGTTCATCATGATCGTAATTATATATATAATTTTTGGCCTCGCAAAGGAGAAAGCATCGCTCAAGCTTGGGGGAGGCTTAAGTCAATGTTATATTCATGCCCCAATCATGAGCTCTCATGATAAACTATTATTCAAAAAATTTATGCTCGGCTTTCTCTTAATAATCGCTCCATGCTCGATACTTCTTGTACTGGTTCTTTTATGATGAAGACTATTGAATTCAGATGAGATTTATTGGAAAGAATTAAAAACAACTCTGAAGATTGGGAAATCGACGAAGGTAAGGAGTCAGGTATAACACCTAAGTTTGATTGTGTTAAATCTTTTATGGATACCGATGCTTTTCGTGAATTTAGCACTAAATATGGACTTGACTCTGAGATAGTAGCTTCTTTCTATGAATGCTTTGCTACTCATGTTGATCTCCCTTAGGAGAAGTGGCTTAAATATCATCCTCCCATTAAAGTAAAAGTAGTTGAATGTAGCGACCCGACCCGAATGGGTCAAGTCTCTGTGCTTACGCGTCATCCCTGGATCGGTATGCTGACACACACAGTACTCGAAGGATTTATAACACAGGTAAATCACATGTATAAAGTAACGTAAATACTATTACCTCAATCCAAATAGCGGAAGCAACAAGGTTGTGGATTCCCATCAACACCAACGGCAAAGTTGAGTGTAGAAATCGTAACCCTAACGTATCACTTACTCGTCGTAAGAAACCTGCAACATAAGACGTTGCAGCCTGAAATGGGTCAGTACATTGAATGTACTGGCAAATTCACACCATAGAGAAAATGATGAACAATGGCTATCACTACATGCATATATGGCTGGTGGAAAAGCTCTATGGTTATAAGGTTTTTGCGTAAAGCCAATTTTTCCCTACTACAAAGGAATAAGTTTATTTAACTATCATGGTGGTTGTTAAACATTGAGAATGGTTGACAGCATTCTCAATCCCAATTAAAAATAATTAAAACCCAACAACATTAATTAGAAGTAACATGTTGAGATTCACATGATATTCAAGTACTAGATACTCAAGTTGTCCATAACCAGGGACACGGCTAATCATGATTAGTTTATACACTCTGCAGAGGTTTGTGCACTTTTCCCCACATGACTCGATCGCCTCCGTTTGTTTTCTCGCACTACACGGTGTTTGAGAAACGGATGACCGAGACATAGTCTTTCAGAAGCGCTAGCACCTTACATGTGGGGTAGACCGTACCACCTACAACCCCTACATCTGCTAGTCCACCCCGTAAGAGTTCGCACAACTTAGTCAACTATGCCAGAGCCCATAGTAGCATTTGGCTGCACACGAAAGTTTCTAGCATGAATTATTTTAGGATCCCTTTGAGCCTGGGTGGCGGTCCAAAAAAAACAGGCAAGTCCTGATAGACATCAGGTGCCTCAATCCACCCAGATGTGTGTTTATGTTGCCACCTTAAATAAACCATTAAAATTATCAACTCACATCTATCATGGATATCACTCACCCAATCCACGTCTACTAGCGTAGCATGGCATAATAAACAAACGTAGAAGTAACTCCCAAAGGTTTCATAATAATACAGGTAATAGGTACTACCTCATCTACTTCCCATCCCACAGTTTAATTAGATCCTAATCATGCAATGTGTGAGGATTGATCTAATGCAATAAAACTGGGTTGTAGAAAAGGTATGATCAAAGTGTGAACTTGCCCGCAATGTTGATGAAGATGATTCGCACTCAAAACTCGTGATAGATCTACTCGTCACACTCCGGTCAATCTATCGTAAGAAAACAATAGTAACCCCACAATAAGTACTCATCTAATGCAAAAGTAAAACTCGAACGATAGAACGAACCAGAAGGTTCAACTTAAGAACTCCGGTTGCAAAGAAAGAAGGAACCGAACAAAGAAACCAAAAACAAACGGCGGAAGAACAACTCGGTTCTAGCAAGTTGAACTAGGTCAAAATTTTACAGTAGCAAAAACTTGTTTAAGTTGATTAGACGGAACGGCGGTTTCGAAACGAAACTCCAGGCGCTTGAATCACCTGATTCCGATAAACGAGCGAGAAGATAAACTAGAACGATGATCGGATCTGAGATCGCGATCGCGGAATAAATCCGACGAGAAGAAAAAGAAGAACGGTTATACGAACGGACATTCGTTAACCTAGAAGAATCCGGTGATCACGTTCGTTGAGACGAACGGTCCGAAAGAAGAACGAAAACCGATCTAGAAAACAGGAACGGTTTAGAAAAGAACCGGAAAGAAAACGAATCGGAACGATTAGAAGAAAACGATCCGATGAAAAGAAGAGATGCGGCGCGGGGCTACCTCCGGCGAGGGGCTCCGGTGGCGGCGGCAAGGTGCGGCGGTGGCGGCGGTGACGCAGGGCGCGGGCGGCGGCTTAGGGCGGCGCGCGGGTGAGGGGTGGCGCGGCGCGGGGTGTGGTGGAGCTCTAGGCTTTGGGTTTGATGATTTAGAGGGGGGGGGGTGCTTTGGTATTTATATTGGGGAGTGGGGGGGTTACTTGGAGGAGGGATCAAGGAATTGGAATAGGAGTAGGAAAGATCTAGAAAAAGAAACGGAATAAACGGGAGTAGGACAAAATTCCTACTAGGACTTCCAAAAGACAACGGCGGCGGCTCCCTGGAGCCTGGGCGCTCGCGCGATGGCCTCCTGGCCTTGGCCGGCGGCGGCTTGGGCCTTTGGCCAAAGGTGCTGAGGATTTTTTTAACAGATTTCGCGTGCAGAAAAACTCAGAAAAGAAAATCTAAACGGGCTCCAAAATCACTAAAGTAATTTTTCCCCGACTCCTAAAAATGAGCCGAACAAAATGAACTTTTCTCCGGACCTAAAATGCAATTTTCGAAAACGCGCATTTTTCCCTACTATCCAAAGAAAAACAAACAAACACCGGAAAACGAAATTTGATCTATTTATTAAATCTTCATTTTTCCTATATTTTGGGAAAGTCATATTATTCCCTCTCTTATATTTTTGATAACGGAAAAATAATTGAAGATGAAATAAATAAATCAAATAAATGATCCTCTTTTCCAATTCGAGGAAACTCTCAAATAAGAAAATAACGAAATCTCCAACTCTCTCCGAAGGTCCTTGAGTTGCGTGAAATTTCTAGGATCGACCAAAAAGCAAGAAAATAAGACATGCATGATTATCTAATGTATAACATTCCAAATTGAAAATAAATTCAAAAGAGCTTTGAATTTAATTCTTTGAAACTCCCAACTCATATTTCATATAATTTGAAGAAGTCATTTTATCTTCTCTCGTGAAAATCATTGAGTCGCATACAGTTTCAGAATTGAAAAAAATATATTTTCAAATGAAATTCAAATATTTTCAACAACCCTTTTCATTTAATTTAAATGGAAGAAGTCATATCATCTTCGCTCAAGGGTTTTGTGTTTGAAAAGCATTTGAATTCATAGAGATCAGAAAGCAAATATGAAAGTTTGGGAAAGTCCTTTTATTCCCTCTCATTTAACTTTCAAAAGTTTCGAATTCACAAACTTTCAGACAATCAATCAAACAATCAGTCAAATCTATCTATTTATTATAACATTCCAAAATTTAGAATTTTGGGATGTTACAAACCTACCACCCTTAAAATGAATCTCGTCCTCGAGATTCGGAGAGGCTAGCAAGAAAAGGTTAGGGTTTGGGGGTCTCCTCAAAATCCATTGATCATCATAGGGGTCTGGGGTGCTACCACCCTTAGAAGCATGGTTACTGTTCCATCGAAACTCATATACTTCATCCATATTGTTAACAGTGTCGATCTTCTTAGATCTTCAGGATAATTCCTTATCCGGCTCTTCCAGTAGTGGCATAACCTTTTCCTCAATTCTTCTGTACTTTCATCCTGGTAAGGTTATTCCGAGATTGGGTCTTCTTAGTTGACGGGTCTGGCGCCATTACTAAACAACTATCGATACCTCATGGTGGTCAACAATTTATGGTTTCTCCTGCAGGAAATGGGTCTGGGTGATCCTCACCGTATAACCTACAGTTGGCAACAACTGCCGTGTACAGGGGAAAATTACGTATACCATTCTAAGGTTTAACAAGGTTTAATATCGTCGTCTCTCTACTATAGGCAAGTCACTCAGATTTACCATCCCATATATCAAGGCGAATAATAAGAGTAAGTCGGTATGGTGATCAATCCATCCCGCACCCAAATCATTACCTTGTATACAGTTTAGCGAATCTCGCATTCTAACACTCGGTCATCCTCACAAGCATTGCAGAATTTCTCTTGTCGACGAACCAAGTTCGGATAAATCCATAGATTCTGCAAGCCAGACAACCATCTATCGTTCCTTCACAACTCTCAGGTTTTGCATAACTCCTATAAGATCGTCTATCGATAAGGGCATATCCTCTTCCAGGGTTTTTCCTTCAGCAAGAATGTGCTTGCTTCTTGGCAGGTCCTGGGGCCTGTGGGTTATGGCCCATCTCATCACTTGTAGTCCTTGAACTTATCATCGGGCAACTGATCATTGTTCCAACTTCCTAGTATTCTTAAATCCATCCAATTGTACTGTCTTCCTTCCTTATATTGGCACCAAACTAAAACGTGATTACTCAAACTCATCATGGAATTTCCATTGATCCATATTTCCAACATCATACCTCCTTTATATCCAATAGTAATTCATCTCTTCATCCTCGTGGGATATCCCTCATACCGAGATAAAAACTTATACTTATGAAGTCCATATTCCACTTCGTGGAACATCATTATCCTTTCCAGGGTCAAGCGTCCTTACAGGGGAATATTGGCCATCTCTGCATGGCACTTCTTCAACTGGGAAACGTGAAACACATCATGAACTCCTGACAGTCCTTTGGGTGACTCCAACTTGTTGGCCACTTCTCTCATACGCTCCAAAACTTGGTATGGTCCTACAAATCTCGGGGCTATCTTTACCTTAACTCCAAATCGTTTAACTCCTCGCAGAGGAAACACATGAAGACATGCTTTGTCTCCAATATCATAGACTACCTCCTTGAGTTTGTGAGTCTACATAATTCTTCTGCCTGGACTGAGCTCCCTTCAGTCTATCTCGAATCAACTTAACATTCTCTTCCGACTCCTTTGGTCCAAACAACTGTCGGTCTTCAACTTCATCCCACATACTCTTGGGGCATCACACATATCGAGACAAAACTCGTATTCATTTTGTTCGAAATCCATTACAGGGTACTACCACCCTTAAAATGCACAAATCTTCCATAGACCATATTTCTCTTATCCTCAGAATGGCCAAAATTCTCCTTCATAGAATAACAACTCATAAAATCCATATCAGTACCAACGATGCTACTTTATTGATTCTCAAATTATTACAATCTCCTGTTTTTCCATTACATGCCTCAACTCAACACCTCAATATAAAGGAAAATGTCCTCACTACTACGACTATATTTCTTCTGTTACAAACTCAACTACTTATCACAAGTCTCCTTCTCCTTCGGACAACCTCTGGCAAAGTGCCCTGCTTTATTACAACTAAAACATATTACTTCTAACAAGTTTCGAGGTTTTCTTGTGATTATATAGCCTCCTTGGGTTCTTGGCTTCCTTTTTGGGCAACTGTGGAGGTAGTGCCCGGACTCCTTGCACCTATAACAGGTGATATGACTTAGGTCCTTCCTGGAATCCAATCGGTTTCTCTTTCTGGACCTTTCCATACCAATCATGGTTTCTATTTCCTGTGGGTCATATTCTACTTCCTCTATCGGGAATTCTACTAGATCCCCATTCATACAATTCTGGGAGAGGTGTCCTTCTTCTCCACATGAATAGCAAGACTTGGTGTAGTGTGTAATTGGTTCCTCTTTGGGTGTGTCCTCCACCTCTTTCTTCATCACAGGTTCTTCTAAACCTTCCATGAGGGCTCCTTTCATTGCTTCTTCTTTCTGCTGGATGGTTCTTTGCACCAAGGGGTAAATGTGACACTGAGCAGGGTAGTGGGTAGTCCCTTCACACAAGAAACAAGTGTTCTGCCAGGTTGGGCATTCTACAACTGGGTGATTTCCTTCACAATTAGGGCATTCATCCTTGTGTTCTTTATGGGTGTGTCTGATTTCTCCACAAATCTTGCATGCACAAGGTTTCCTTATATCCTTTCCATAAGACTTCCAACTTCTGGGACACCAGGTAAGATCTTTGCAGAGTCAACTTTAATTCTCTCCAAGTGGTTACTCTTTGCCATCCATTCATGGTTTGGTATATCTTCCACCAAGTAGCAACACCTCTTTCAAAGCATTGAAGAGCATACTGGGCCATATCCTTTCCGACTATAGACTTGTTCTCCATATGATCCTCCATGTTCTGAATCCATCGGTCTGTCTCCAATTGACTCATTGGTCCAGAAAATACAAGCTCATCTCCATTCATCATCTATTGGGTCCATGGGTTTGGGGTGAGATAAGAGAGATAGAGAGGGATGCACACAATACAAACAAAAGTTTTGAAAAGATAGATTTTTGTTGTGGCTGTCGAAAAACATCAAACAAATGACAGCTCACAATCGTCGCATCTAACGTAGGTATATAACAGGGGTTTGGTCTTCTAAGGTCAATAAATCTTCAACGTCTCCAAACTCTTCAAGCCTTGTTCATGCCTCCAATGGCTTCTTCCGATCATGCTTGTCTTCTCAAGTTCTTTTGCCAGATCAACTCTGTTGACGTGAAGTCTCTCGTGACATCCTTGAATATTCTGGAATTGCATTCCAAACTTCTAGGTTTCAAAATCCTTGGCATGAGCCATGGTCATACTGTCCTTCAGTTCCTGACAAATCTCCGGTATCTCGAGGTTGTAGCTCCTCCATCTTGGCTACTTTCAGCTTTTGGTTCCTGAGTTCTTCACGAAATGCTTCCCTGTCAAAATACGGCTTCCTGGAGCTCCATCTTAAAATTCTTGATGTACTACTCCAGATCTTGGTGATACACCAGCTAAGGTTAAAACTTCATCTTACTAATAGGTGCTCCATCAGCCTTCTTCCATCAAATCCATTCTGAAGAAATGCATCCTTAACTCAGCACGGTGACAATAGCATCAGCGGGCGATGACATCACAGATAACCGTGTTTCTGCTCTTGTCATTTCCATGAGCTATCTTGCATAGTTGACATCTCCTGCCTTAGGGTTTTCTTGACAAAACTTTGAGTTCTCATACTCCTTGTTTCAGTCTTTCTTCGATACACCTTGGTCTCGGGTATTGACAGCTTCCATAGTCTGCCAAGTCCCATAAGGGGTAGCCTTCCTAGGTCATACAAATCTGGGAATTCTTCAGAGCCTTCAAATTCTCCTAGTCTTCAGAGTCTTCAACCATTGTAGTTTCCATTTTTTCAGATGCACGGAAAATACTCTTCATTCCAAAGTGGCTTTAGTTGTCCGATATCTTGTACTTCTTGGAGTGGTCTCATCAGTGTAATCCTTGAGTGGTCAAAAGGAAAAAGGGATATGGTCTCACTAAAAAGGAATTTTTGAATAAGCTCAGAAGAGAAGAGAGGTAAAAGATCTTTTTGAAAGGGAAAGTCGTAGAGAAAAATCCTTGCTATGGGCTTGCCAGTCTAGGGTCACGTCCTACAGTCAACATGTGCTCTGATACCATCTTGTAGCGACCCGACCCGAATGGGTCAAGTCTCTGTGCTTACGTGTCATCCCTGGATTGGTATGCTGACACACACAGTACTCGAAGGATTTATAACAGAGGTAAATCACATGTATAAAGTAACGTAAATACTATTACCTCAATCCAAATAGCGGAAGCAACAAGGTTGTGGATTCCCATCAACACCAACGGCAAAGTTGAGTGTAGAAATCGTAACCCTAACGTATCACTTACTCGTCGTAAGAAACCTGCAACATAAGACGTTGCAGCCCAAAACGGGTCAGTACATTGAATGTACTGGCAAATTCACACCATAGAGAAAATGATGAACAATGGCTATCACTACATGCATATATGGCTGGTGGAAAAGCTCTATGGTTATAAGGTTTTTGCGTAAAGCCAATTTTTCCCTACTGCAAAGGAATAAGTTTATTTAACTATCATGGTGGTTGTTAAACATTGAGAATGGTTGACAGCATTTTCAATCCCAATTAAAAATAATTAAAACCCAACAACATTAATTAGAAGTAACATGTTGAGATTCACATGATATTCAAGTACTAGATACTCAAGTTGTCCATAACCGGGGACACGACTAATCATGATTAGTTTATACACTCTGCAGAGGTTTGCGCACTTTTCCCCACATGACTCGATCGCCTCCGTTTGTTTTCTCGCACTACACGGTGTTTGAGAAACGGATGACCGAGACATAGTCTTTCAGAAGCGCTAGCACCTTACATGTTGGGTAGACCGTACCACCTACAACCCCTACATCTGCTAGTCCACCCCGTAAGAGTTCGCACAACTTAGTCAACTATGCCAGAGCCCATAGTAGCATGTGGCTACACACGGAAGTTTCTTGCATGAATTATCTTAGGATCCCTTTGAGCCTGGGTGGCGGTCCAAAAAAAATAGGCAAGTCCTGATAGACATCAGGTGCCTCAATCCACCCAGATGTGTGTTTATGTTGCCACCTTAAATAAACCATTAAAATTATCAACTCACATCTGTCATGGATATCACTCATCCAATCCACGTCTACTAGCGTAGCATGGCATAATAGACAAATGTAGAAGTATCTCCCAAAGGTTTCATAATAATACAGGTAATAGGTACTACTCATCTACTTCCCATCCCACAGTTTAATTAGATCCTAATCATGCAATGTGTGAGGATTGATCTAATGCAATAAAACTGGGTTGTAGAAAAGGTATGATCAAAGTGTGAACTTGCTTGCAATGTTGATGAAGATGATTCGCACTCAAAACTCGTGATAGATCTACTCGTCACACTCCGGTCAATCTATCATAAGCAAACAATAGTAACCCCACAATAAGTACTTATCTAATGCACAAGTAAAACTTGAACGAGAGAACGAACCAGAAGGTTCAACTTAAGAACTCCGGTTGCAAAGAAAGAAGGAACCGAACAAAGAAACCGAAAACAAACGGCGGAAGAACAACTCGGTTCTAGCAAGTTGAACTAGGTCAAAAAGTAGCAAAAACTTGTTTAAGTTGATTAGACGGAACGGCGGTTTCGAAACGAAACTCCAGGCGCTTGAATCACCTGATTCCGATAAACGAGCGAGAAGATAAACTAGAACGATGATCGGATCTGAGGTCGCGATCGCGGAATAAATCCGACGAGAAGAAAAAGAAGAACGGTTATACGAACGGACGTTCGTTAACCTAGAAGAATCCGGTGATCACGTTCGTTGAGACGAACGGTCCGAAAGAAGAACGAAAACCGATCTAGAAAACAGGAACGGTTTAGAAAAGAACCGGAAAGAAAACGAATCGGAAGAGAAGAAAAGAATCGGAACGATTAGAAGAAAACGATCCGATGAAAAGAAGAGATGCGGCGCGGGGCTACCTCCGGTGAGGGGCTCCGGTGGCGGCGGCAAGGTGCGGTGGCGGCGGCGGTGACGCAGGGTGCGGGCGGCGGCTTAGGGCGGCGTGCGGGTGAGGGGTGGCGCGGCGCGGGGTGTGGTGGAGCTCTAGGCTTTGGGTTTGATGATTTAGAGGGGGGGGTGCTTTGGTATTTATATTGGGGAGGGGGGGTTTACTTGGAGGAGGGATCAAGGAATTGGAATAGGAGTAGGAAAGATCTAGAAAAGGAAACGGAATAAACGGGAGTAGGACAAAAGTCCTACTAGGACTTCCAAAAGACAACGGCGGCGGCTCCCTGGAGCCTGGGCGCTCGCGCGATGGCCTCCTGGCCTTGGCCGGCGGCGGCTTGGGCCTTTGGCCCAAGGCGCTGAGGATTTTTTAACAGATTTCGCGTGCAGAAAAACTCAGAAAAGAAAATCTAAACGGGCTCCAAAATCACTAAAGTAAATTTTCCCCGACTCCTAAAAATGAGCCGAACAAAATGAACTTTTCTCCGGACCTAAAATGCAATTTTCAAAAACGCGCATTTTTCCCTATCCAAAGAAAAACAAACAAACACCGGAAAACGAAATTTGATCTATTTATTAAATCTTCATTTTTCCTATATTTTGGGAAAGTCATATTATTCCCTCTCTTATATTTTTTTTTGACGTCGGAAAAATAATTGAAGATGAAATAAATAAATCAAATGATCCTCTTTTCCAATTCGAGGAAACTCTCAAATAAGAAAATAACGAAATCTCCAACTCTCTCCGAAGGTCCTTGAGTTGCGTGAAATTTCTAGGATCGACCAAAAAGCAAGAAAATAAGACATGCATGATTATCTAATGTATAACATTCCAAATTGAAAATAAATTCAAAAGAGCTTTGAATTTAATTCTTTGATACTCCCAACTCATATTTCATATAATTTGAAGAAGTCATTTTATCTTCTCTCGTGAAAATCATTGAGTCGCATAAGGTTTCAGAATTGAAAAAAAATATTTTCAAATGAAATTCAAATATTTTCAACAACCCTTTTCATTTAATTTAAATGGAAGAAGTCATATCATCTTCGCTCAAGGGTTTTGTGTTTGAAAAGCATTTGAATTCATAGAGATCAGAAAGCAAATATGAAAGTTTGGGAAAGTCCTTTTATTCCCTCTCATTTAACTTTCAAAAGTTTCAAATTCACTCACTTTCAGAAAATCAATCAAACAATCAGTCAAATCTATCTATTTATTATAACATTCCAAAATTTAGAATTTTGGGATGTTACATTGAACCTACTAAAGTTTAAGAAAAGACTATCACTTATAATGTTGATCCTATCGTTCCTACCGCTTATATTGAGAAACCACCTTTCCCTATTAGAATAAAGGATCATGCTAAAGCTTCAACTGTGGTCAAAAAAAGTAACATTAGAACACCCAAACCCTCTAAGCAAACTAAAGTGAACCTAGTATTGCTATGGTTAAAGATCTCTTATCCGATAATATTGATGGACATGTTATTTACTTTTGTGATGAAGCTGCTAGAATTGCTAGACCCAATACTAAAAATAAACATAGACATGTTGTAGGCATGCCTGTTATTCCTATTAAAATAGGAGGTCATTGCTATCATGGCTTATGTGATATGTGTGCTAGTGCGAGTGCAATACCTCATTCTTTATATGAAGAAATTATGCATGATATTGCACTTGCTGAGTTAGAAGGTATTGATGTTACAATTAAGCTTGCCAATAGAGATACTATTTCACCAGTTGGGATTGTTAGAGATGTTGAAGTCTTGTGTGGGAAAGTTAAATATCCTGCTGATTTTCTTGTTCTTGGTTCCCCACAAGATGACTTCTGTCCCATTATATTTGGTAGACCCTTCTTGAATACTGTTAATACTAAGATAGATTACAAAAAGGATATTATTTCTATTGGTTTAGGGGATATGTCTCAAGATTTTAATTTTGCTAAATTTCGTAGACAACCCCATGATAAATAATTGCCTAGTAAATATGAAAATATTGGTCTTGCTTCTATTGCTGTGCCTCCTAATGGTCCTTTAGAACAATATTTGCTAGACCATGAAAATGATATGTTTATGAATGAAAGAAGGGAAATAGATGAAGTATTCTTTAAACAGGGACCTATTTTGAAAGACAACTTGCCTGTCGAAATTCTAGGGGATCCTCCTCCACCCAAGGGTGATCCCATGTTTGAGCTTAAACCATTGCCTGATACTCTTAAATATGCTCATCTTGATGAAAAGAGGATATATCCTGTTATTATTAGTGCTAATCTTTCAGAGCGGGAAGAAGAGAAATGATTGAAAACTCTGAAGAGGCACCATTTTGCTATTGGATATACTCTGGATGATCTTAAGGGTATTAGTCCCACTCTATGCCAACACAAAATAAAATTAGAGAAAGACGCTAAACCGGTTGTTGATCACCAACGACGGTTTAATCCTAAGATGAAGTGGTAAGAAAAGAAATACTAAAGCTTCTGGAGGTAGGTATAATTTATCCTCTTACTGATAGTCAGTGGGTAAGTCATGTCCATTGTGTCCCTAAGAAAGGAGGTATTACTGTTGTTCCTAATGATAAAGATGAATTGATCCCACAAAGAATTGTTACAGGTTATAGAATGGTAATTGATTTCCGTAAATTAAATAAAGCTACTAAAAAGGATCATTACCCTTTACCTTTTATTGATTAAATGCTAGAAAGATTATCTGAACATACACATTTTTTCTTTCTAGATGGTTATTCTGGTTTCTCTCAAGTACCTGTGTCGAAAGAGGATCAGGAAAAGACCACTTTCACTTGCCCTTTCGGTACCTTTGCTTATAGACGTATGCCTTTTGGTTAATGTAATGCACCTGCTACCTTTCAAAGATGTATGACTGCGATATTCTCTGACTTTTGTGAAAAGATTGTCGGATGATTTTTCTGTATATGGAACTTCTTTTGGTGATTGCGTAAGCAACCTTGATCGAGTTTTGCAGAGATATGAAGAAACTAATCTTGTCTTGAATTGGGAGAAGTGCCACTTTATGGTTAATGAAGGCATTTTCTTAGGGCATAAAATTTCTCAAAGAGGTATTGAAGTTGATAAAGCTAAACTTGATGCTATCGAAAAGATGTCGTGTCCTAAGGACATTAAAGGTATAAGAAGTTCCCTTGGTCATGCCAGCTTATATAGGAGGTTCATTAAAGACTTCTCAAAAATTTCCAGGCCTCTGACTAATCTCTTATAAAAAGATGTTCCTTTTGTGTTCGATGATGATTATGTAGAAGCATTTGAAATACTTAAGAAGTCCTTGATTTCTGTACCATTGTTCAGCCACCTGATTAGAATTTACCCTTTGAAATTATGTGTGATGCAAGTGATTATGTTGTAGGTGTTGTGTTAGGACAAAGAGTTGATAAGAAATTAAATGTTATCCAATATGCTAGTAAAACTCTAGACAGTGCATAGAGAAATTATGCCACTACTAAGAAGGAATTTTTAGCAGTTGTATTTGCTTGTGATAAGTTCAGACCTTATGTTGTTGATTCTAAAGTAACTATTCACACTGATCATGCTGGTATTAAATACCTTATGGAAAATAAAGATGCTAAACCTAGACTTATTAGATGGGTTCTCCTACTACAAGAATTTGATTTGCACAGTATTGATAGAAAAGGAGCTGAGAACCCCGTTCCTGACAACTTGTCAGGTTAGAGAATGTTCTTGATGACCCACTACCTATAGATGATAGCTTTCCTGATGAATAATTAGCTATCATAAATGCTTCTCGTACTACTCCATGGTATGCTGATTATGCCAATTACATTGTTGCTAAATTTATACCACCTAGTTTCACATACCAGCAAAAGAAAAAGTTTTTCTATGATTTAAGACATTACTTCTGGGATGACCCACACCTTTATAAAGAAGGAGTATATGGTGTTATTAGACGTTGTGTACCTGAGCATGAACAGGAACATATCCTACACAAGTGTCACTCCGAGGCTTATGGAGGACACCATGCTAGAGATAGAACTGCACATAAGGTATTGCAATCCAGTTTTTATTGGCTTACTCTCTTCAAGGATGCCCGTAAGTTTGTCTTGTCTTGTGATGAATGTCAAAGAATTGGTAATATTAGTAGACGTCAAGAAATGCCTATAAATTATTCTCTTGTTATTAAACCATTTGATGTTTGGGGCTTTGATTATATGGGACCATTTCCTTCCTCTAATGGGTATACACATATTTTAGTTGTTGTTGATTACGTTACTAAGTGGGTAGAAGCTATTCCAATTAGTAGTGCTGATCATAACACCTCTATTAAGATGCTTAAAGAAGTTATTTTTCCGAGGTTTGGGGTCCCAAGATATTTAATGACTGATGGTGGTTCACATTTTATTCATGGTACGTTTCGTAAAATGCTTGCTAAGTATGATGTTAATCATAGAATTGCATCTCCGTACCACCCACAGTCTTGTGGTTAAGTAGAACTGAGTAATAGAGAGATTAAATTAATTTTGCAAAAGACTACTAATAGATCTAGAAAGAATTGGTCAAAGAAACTTGATGATGCATTATGGGCCTATAGAACTGCATATAAAAATCCTATGGGTATGTCTCCATATAAAATGGTTTATGGAAAAGCATGTCACTTACCTCTCGAACTAGAACATAAAGCATATTGGGACATTAAAGAGCTCAATTATGATTTCAAACTTGCCGGTGAGAAGAGACTATTTGACATTAGCTCACTTGATGAGTGGAGAACCCATGCCTATGAAAATGCCAAACTGTTTAAAGAAAAAGTTAAAAGATGGCATGACAAAAGGATACAAAAACGTGAGTTTAGTGTAGGTGATTATGTATTGTTATAGAACTCTCATTTAAGATTTTTTGAAGAAAAACTCCTCTCTAAATGGGAAGGTCCTTACGTTATCGAGGAGTTCTATCGTTCCGGTGCCATAAAAATCAACAACTTCGACGGCACAAATCCGAGGGTGGTGAACGGTCAAAGAATAAAACATTATATATTAGGTAATCCTATAAATGTTTAAACTAATGTTATTGAAACCGTAACCCCGAAGGAGTATATAAGGGGCACCTTCCATAACGTTTCAGCCTCCAAAAAGGAAGAGGTATGTGGTACGGTAAGTAAACTCACTCCAAAACAGTTCTAATAGCATTTTTTCTCCGTTTTGGAATATTTAAGAAAATAGTAAAATAAGAAGCAGTCGGAAAGGACACGAGGCATCCACCAGGGTGGAGGGTGCGCCCTACCCCCCTGGGCGCGCCCCCTGCCTCGTGGGCACCTCGTGTGCCCTCCGGACTCCGTCTTCTTGCATGATACTTCTTTTGGTCGGTAAAAATTCATTATATAATCTCCCGAAGGTTTTGACCACCGTACCATGCAAATATCCTATGTTTTTGTTTCGAGCTATTTCTGTAGCAGATTTAGAGCAAGATGTCATCTCAAGACTCTGACAGAGAGAACTATGTCTCACATCTCATTGCTGACCCAAAGACCTATGGGGACCTATCTCCTTGTGGTAGAACTACGGATGATGAGGAAGGTGCTCATTTGAGGAGGAACAATGATTCAACTTCGGAGGAGAAGGATGTTCCTCTACCTCAACCTGGGGATATGCACGTGAAGTTCAAGAAGTCTAGTCTCCCTAAGAGGGCTAAACTGTCTAACAATCGATCTATTCCTTCTCATTTTTGGCAGAAAAGCAAAGGGGATTTGTGTGACAAGATCTTGAAGCTGGAATCGGAGGTCGATGATTTAAAGGAGGAGATCGCTCTTCTCAATTACAATATGAAAAAGCTGAAGGCACAATTGTCATCCTCATCACCATCTCCTTCACCTCCGAAGAAAGAGACATAAATACATGGGTATGGACACTCCCCTTGGCAACTGCCAAGCTTGGGGGAGTGCCCCGGTATTGTATCACCATCACACTTTTATCTTTACCATTTTTCTTAGTTCGATCCTTTTGATAATATCTTGATCTAGTAGAATAAAGTTTTAGTATGATCTAGTTTGGAGTTATGCTTTATGATCCTTCTATCTAATCGAGTCCGTGAGCTATATATAATAAAGATTAGTTTCGAGTCGAGGGCTTTGCTATCTTGCTATGATCTTGAGGGAATAAAAGTAAGAATAAAAAGAAATAAAGAGATCATATTGATCTTATGGAGAGTATTGACTTCACATATAAAGAGTATGATTAATAAAAGTTGTCGAGAGTTGACAAACATAGTTTTGGTCATCGTCGCAATTAATAGGAAGTAATAAAGAAAGAGAGGTTTTCACATATAAATATACTATCTTGGACATCTTTTATGATTGTGAGCACTCATTAAAATATGACATGTTAAAAGTTGATGTTGGACAAGGAAGACAACGTAATGGGTTATGTTTTCTTACATCCGAAATAAATTATATTTTCATGGATCATCCAACATGTTGAGCTTGCCTTTCCCCCTCATGCTAGCCAAATTCTTTGCACCAAGTAGAGATACTACTTGTACTTCCAAATATCCTCGAACCCAGTTTTGCCATGAGGGTCCACCATATCTACCTATGGATTGAGTAAGATCCTTCAAGTAAGTTGTCATTGTTGCAAGCAATAAAAATTGCTCTCCAAATATGTATGATCTATTAGTGTGGAGAAAATAAGCTTTATACGATCTTGTGATGTGGAAGAAATAAAAGCGACTGACTGCATAATAAAGGTCCATATCACAAGTGGCAATATAAAGTGACGTTCTTTTGCATTAAGATTTCGTGCATCCAACCATAAAACATATTAAAACCTCTGCTTTCCTCTGCGAAGGGCCTATCTTTTATTTTTTTTCCTATACTTTATGCAAGAGTAATGGTGATCTTCACCTTTCCTTTTTACATATTATCCTTTGGCAAGCACTGTGTGTTGGAAAGATCCTGATATATATAGCTAATTGGATGTGGGTTTTCATAAACTATTATTGTTGACATTACCCTCGAGGTAAAAGGTTGGGAGGCAAAACTATAAGCCCCTATATTTCTCTGCGTCCAGTTAAAGCTTCATACGCATAAGTATTGCGTGAGTGTTAGCAATTGTGAAAGACTAAATGATAGTTGAGTATGTGGACCTACTGAAAAGGTCTTATATTGACTCTTTCCGATGTTATGATAAATTGCAATTGCTTCAATGACTGAGATTATAGTTTGTTAGTTTTCAATGAAGTTTCTGATTCATACTTTACATTGTGAATAAGATTGTTACTTTAGCATAAGAAATCAAATGACAATATATATGTGTGTGTGTGTGTGTGTGTTGCTGTTATAAGAATGATCATGATGCCATCATGTTCGTATTTTATTTCATCGACACCTCTATCTCTAAACATGTGGATATATTTTTCATTATCGGCTTCCGCTTGAGGACAAGCGAGGTCTAAGCTTGGGGGAGTTGATATGTCCATTTTGCATCATGCTTTTATATCGATATTTATTGCATTATGGGATGTTATTACACATTATGTCACAATACTTATGCCTATCCTCTCTTATTTTACAAGGTTCGCACGAAGAGGGAGAATGCCGGCAGCTGGAATTCTGGGCTAGAAAAGGAGCAAATATTAGAGACCTATTCTGCACAACTCCAAAAGTCCTGAAGCTCCACAGAAGTCAGTTTTGGAATATATAAAAAATATTGGCCGAAGAAAGCACCAGAGGGGGGCCACCCACCATCTACGAGGGTGGGGGGCGCGCCCCTGTCTCGTGGGCCCCTTGGCAGGCCTCTGGTGCCCATCTTTTGCTATATGAAGTCTTTCGCCCTAGAAAAATCATAAGCAAGCTTTCAGGACGAAGCGCCGCCGCCACGAGGCGGAACCAATCTAGGGCTCCGGCCGAGCTGTTCTACCGAGGAAACGTCCCTCCGGGAGGGGGAAATCGTCACCATCGTCATCACCATCGATCCTCTTATCGGGAGGGGGTCAATCTCCATCAACATCTTCGCCAGCACCATCTCATCTCAAACCCTAGTTCATCTCTTGTATCCAATCTTTGTCCCAAAACCTCAGATTGGTACCTGTGGGTTACTAGTAGTGTTGATTACTCCTTGTAGTTGATGCTAGTTGGTTTATTTGGTGGAAGATCATATGATCAGATCCTTTATGGATATTAATACCCCTCTGATTATGAACATGAATATGATTTGTGAGTAGTTACGTTTGTTCCTGAGGACATGGGAGAAGTCTTGCTATAAGTAGCCATGTGAATTTGGTATTCGTTCGATATTTTGATGAGATGTATGTTGTCTATCCTCTAGTGGTTTCATGTGAACATCGACTACATGACACTTCACCATTGTTTGGGCCTAGGGGAAGGCATTGGGAAGTAATAAGTAGATGATGGGTTGCTAGAGTGACAGAAGCTTAAACCCTAGTTTATGCGTTGCTTCATAAGGGGATGATTTGGATCCATATGTTTCATGCTATGGTTAGGTTTACCTTAATACATCTTTTGTAGTTGCGGATGCTTTCAAGAGGGGTTAATAATAAGTGGGATGCTTGTCCAAGTAAGGGTAGTACCCAAGCACCGGTCCACCCACATATCAAATTATCAAAGTATTGAACGCAAATCATATGAGCATGATGCAAACTAGCTTGACGATAATTCCCATGCACTACTGGAATCAGCTAATTTGCCATCTGCTAGCTCTTTGCCGTCTACTAGCTGACGACAAAGAAGCTCTTTGCCATCAGCTACCAAAAAGCAGACGGCAAAGATCTGGCGGACGGCAAACAAGCTCTTTGCCGTCCGCCAGATCCACCCCCCGCCCGTTTGGGAAACACTTAACGGCCCACCTCTTTGCCGTCTGCCAGCAGACGGCAAAGAGGCAAAAGGCGGACGGCAAAGAGGGGCGGACGGCAAACAGGCAGTACCTAACGGCCCGTATGCCCCCCGCCCCTCTCTGTTCTCTCCTCGCCCCACTTCCCACCCGGCCCACCGCCGCCGCCTCTCGCCCCCGCCGCCGCCGCCCCGTCGCCCCCGCCTCCCCCCCGCCGCCCCCCCCCCGCCCCCCCGCCCCCCCCGCCCCCCCCCCCCGCCCCCCCGCCCCCCCCCCCCCGGGCCCGCCCCCGCCGCCCCGGCGCCCCGGCCAGCCCCCGCCGCCCCGGGCCCGGCCCCCCGCCGCCCCAGGCCGCCCCGGCGCCCCGGCCAGCTCCTCCACCGCCCCGCCCCCCTCCTCCACCGGCCCTGCCCCAGGTGAGCCCCCTCCTTTTTTCTGGTTTTTTTTTCTGTTTTTTTCTTTTCTAGTTTTAGTTTAGATTTAGTTTTAGGTTTAGTTTTAGTTTAGTTTTAGGTTTAGATTTAGTTTTTTCCTTTTTTCTGTTTTATTAGTTTTAGGTTTATTTTTAATTTAGATTTAGTTTTAGTTTTAGTTTTAGGTTTAGTTTAGTTTGAGGAAAGAAGAAGAAGAAGAGAAAAAGAGGAGAGGAGGAGAAGAAGAAGAGGAAAAAGGAAAGGAAGAAGAAGAAGAGGAGGAGGAGAAGAAAAAAGAAGAAGAGGAAGAAGAAGAAGAAAAAAAGAGGAGAGGAGGAGAAGAAGAAAAGGAAAAAGGAAAGAAGAAGAAGAAGAAGAAGAAGGAAGAAAAGGAAGAAAGGAAGAAGAAGAAAAGGAAAAAAGAGGAAAAAACCACCGAACGACCCCGACCCGACACGGCACCCCAACCCCGACCCGGCACCCCGACACGACACCCCGACCCCGAGACCCCGACCCCGACACCGACCCGACACCCCGACACCGACACGACACCCCGACACCGACATCCTGACACCACACCCACCCTTACCCCGACACCGACACGGCACCCCGACCCCGACCCGGCACCCCGACACCGACAGGACACCCCGACCACCGACACCTCCCGAAAAGGTGTTCTTTGGCCTTCCAGAGGCCGACGGGGTCATATATTTGTGAATTATTAGTTAGGTCATATATTTTTCGATTTTGTTATGAAAAACATCATATATAATTGTGTTGATCGTGTAGTTTTAAATGTGCAGTTGTTTCATCGCTGCGAGGTTTGGTGTTCGACGACCTCGCCGTGCGTTTGACGAGCTCTGCCCCTTCGTTCATGGGTGAGCACAAATGACAAGTCCTCCTCCCCCATTAATTATTTGATCTATTCCGATGAAACTTGATAGCTAGCTATATATGTGTCTTGAATCATCAGTATGCGTAACCAATATGTGTCTCCCGTTCGAAAGCGTCATAGTTATAAATATGCATGCATTTGCATATTTATAACCTTGATTCTTTCGAATTGTCCAACGCTATCCATGGACAGCCCGAGTATGTGTAGATTGGGTTCGTTTTTCCATATGCTTTCCTCCGGATCTGACGCATATATTTCGTCAGTGCCTCCCCTGTTGTTCTCCGGGTACACATCCTCTCTGTTTATTGCAGAGACGTGTATCAGGAGAACAGCGGGGAGGTGCTGCCGAAATTTTGCGTCGGATCCGGAGCATAGCATGGGAAAATATACCCAATCTACACATACACGGGTGGGATTAGGACCTATCATTACCTATTAGAGTGTAGGTTGCATGGACGTAATAAAATTGACAAAGTAGATCAACTGATGAATACATACATGGTGAATTACATATATAATTGTTGTGTGTCCAGTAGCTCTGAAAGTCAAGATGAGTGACCGTGCTTGGATGTATACCGGTCACACTGGTCAGAACAAATGGAGCGCTGAATGGTTCACAAAAACTAAGGGGTTTGTGCAAGCCGCATTTGCAAATGGCCAAAAGAAAACCTGGTGCCCCTGTTTCCGGTGCGGCAATTGGGAAAAGAAGACAGAGGCTGAAATGGGCAAACACCTGCAGAAGAGTGGTTTTACGCCCGATTATACGGTGTGGACATTTCATGGTGAGTCTGCCCAACGTGACCGAGCTGAGGTGGATCGTCGTCGCACCGACGAGCATGGTACCGGGATGGAAAACATGGTGCAAGGCTATGATGATGCTCGGGATTCGGACAAGGAGATGGAGGAATCTGCAAAGGCCTTCAATGAAATGTTGGAGTCTTCGAAACGTCCGCTCCACAAGCACACTGAGCTTTGTCAGTTGGATGCCATCTCACAAGTAATGGCTCTGAAGGCTCAGTTCAACTTGGGCAGAGAATGCTATGACGCAATTATGACAGTATTTGGACGCTTTCTACCCAAAGGCCATGTAATGCCTGCAAACCTGTACCAGTCGGACAAAATCCTCCATGCACTGAAGATGCCCTATGAGAAGATACATGCCTGTGAGAAAGGATGTGCCTTATTTAGGCTTGACTATGCGGACTTGAACTATTGTCCCATTTGCATGTCTTCCAGGTATATTGTGGTAGACAACGGTATGGGTGAGAAGACATAGACCAAAATCCCCGTTAGTGTTCTTCGGTATATGCCAATCGTACCAAGACTTCAACGTCTTTTCATGGTCGAAGAGACGGCCAGACAGATGACATGGCACAAAACAGGCAAAAGAACCGAACTAGATGCAGATGGGAATCTGATGATGGTACACACATCGGATGGTGTTGCGTGGAAAAGGTTTGATGAATTACATGCTGACAAAGCGGCAGATCCGAGGCATCCTCGAGTCGGCATCAGCACGGATGGGTTCAGTGTGTTTGGTATGACGGCAGCCCAATACAGTTGTTGGCCCGTATTTGTCTTTCCACTCAATCTCCCCCCCGGACAGATTATGCAAAGAAAGAACATTTTCCTGACGTTGATAATTCCAGGACCCAACTATCCGGGCAAAAATATGAATGTGTACATGCAGCCGCTTAAGGACGAATTGCAAGAAGCCTGGGATAATGGGTTCAAGACATACGACGCCTTTAGCAAACGGAACTTCATAATGCATGTCTGGTACATGTACTCGACGCATGACTTGCCGGCGTATGCGCTATTCGTTGGCTGGTGTGTGCATGGAAGGTTCCCGTGCCCCACATGCAAGGGAGCTCTTGAGTTTCGTGGGCTTCAGGCCGGTCGCAAGTTTTCTTGCTTCGACATGCATAGACAGTTCCTGGATCCTCGCCATAAGTTCAGGAAAGACAAGAAGAACTTCATCAGGGGTAGAGTTGTCAAAAACTCTGCACCACCTGCATTGACAGGCCAACAGACCCTGGATCAGTTAAACGCTCTCGAGCCAGATCCACAACGTCCAGGGTACTTCAAGGGGTATAATACTAAGCATGCGTGGACTCACAAAACATGCTTATGGGATCTGCCTTACTTCAAAGACCTCCTTTGCCCACACAACATCGACGTGATGCACACTGAGAAGAATATCGCCGAGGCACTTTTTGGTACATTGTTCGGCATAGATGGAAAGTCAAAGGATAATACTAAGGCTAGAGTCGATCTGGAGGCGCTATGTGATAGGCCGTTACAAAACATGAAAGAACCGAAAGGAAAGCAGAACTGGACGAAGCCAAAGGCATGGTTCAATCTTGGAAGGCCAGCTATGAGGGAAATTCTCTTGTGGGTGCAACAGCAGTTGATGTTCCCCGATGGGTATGCAGCGAATCTAAAGAGGGGAGCGAATCTTGATAAACTAAAGATATTTGGTCTCAAGAGTCATGATTGGCACATATGGATTGATCGGGTAATGCCGGTGATGTTGCGTGGCTTCATCCCTGAGGATGAATGGCTAGTACTGGCAGAACTCAGCTATTTCTTCCGTGTTCTTTGTGCGAAAGAACTATCGCCTGGCGTTCTCGGTACATTGTTTCGCAACTTCTATTTCCTTTGAACTACTCTTATTCCTGGATATGTCATACAGTCGATACGTCACCATATTCTCGTATGGAGCGGAGATCCAAAAGGATTCCGTCGAAGAGTATGAGCTTCTCGCAAAGCAAGGAGGTGGCTATCCCGGTTTCATCTCTTGGTTCAAACAAACGGTAATTTCTATTAGACAATTTCATATCATTCGCTAATTTGTGCATAATGCAACAATCCTTTCATATTAAACTTGTAGGCTAATTCAGAGTCTATGGACGCCGAATTGAGACAAGTCGCTAATGGTTTTGACTATAAGGTCCGTTCATTTGACAAGTACGACATCAACGGGTATCGCTTTCGTACCTATGGAAAAGAGCTATCTATGGCCGACCAAAAGTCAACAAATTGTTGTGTATCTGCTATCGGCGAAGGAGGTACCGAGTATTATGGGAGAGTTGAAGCAATTTATGAACTTCTGTTCTATGGTGAAAATCCACCGAATGTCGTAGTCTTCAAATGTTATTGGTTTCAGCCGAAGGAGACTAGAAGGACTCATGAGCATGTAGGGCTAGTTGAAATCAACCAAAGCACTCATTTAGATGTTCCTGATGTCTATATTATGGCTCAACAGGCGACCCAAGTATTCTATCTACCGTGGGCCTGCCAAACTAATCCAAATCTGAAAGGTTGGGATGTCGTTTATGAAGTGCCGCCACGTGCTAGACTTTCTCCCCCAAAGGAAGAGGATTATGAACCTCACATTAACCCAGACACATATGAAGGAGAATTCTTCCAAGAGACACGTCTTTCCAAAAAGCGTTTCAAGAACCGCTATACTTCACCCCAAAACATTGAAGTAGACAGCGACAATGAATCCGACATCACCCCAGAGGAGGAACAAGAAGAGCCGGAACAAGAAGAGGTTACTGCTGCGGATGACCTGTCAATGCTTGACCGATTACGTCAAGGTGGCCTTGCACATGTTGATGCCAATGAACCCTATGAGCCCGTCATTGATTATAGTGATGATGATGATTATGCATTTATTGATGATACTGATCGAGATTATTAGTAGTGTCAGGTATTACATTTTTTTTATGTTGTACTTGATGATGATACACTTAAGTGATACACATATTATTATTCATGTCGGTCTTTTTTTATGTTGTACTAATTTCGTTTACTGTTTGTCATGGCAGGTGTTGAAAGATGGTGGGCGCTGGTCGGGAGCGTGGTCTGAGGTCTTCCATTCCAGACGCACCTCTCCGCCGAGCATTGCTTGACAGTATGGCCACACCGCCGGGCCCTTCTTTGTCGACCGCGGTGCCCAGCAGGGGACGAGCTCGAGGTAGGAAGAGAGGAGGTGGGGCACGTGGTCGTGGGAGAGGAGGTAGGGCTACGGCGCCTTCCTCGCCGCCACCCCCGGCTGTTTCACCCGAGCACGTGACTGCTAGGGTGGACTCGTCCGAGGAGGAGGCTACACGGACTCCGGTCCACGAGCCTCCGGTCCACGAATCTTGGGCCCACGAGCCTCGGGTCGACTGGCCTTCGGCCCACGAGAGTTCGGCCCACGTGACCCCGGAGGAGCACACGTCCGGATGGGGTACCTGGCCGGATCAGCCCGAGGAGCCGAGTGGCCATGCTAATGATGGTGGGGAGCCGACTGATCTTGAGGAGGAGGGGGGCACCGTCTACCAGCATGGTGCTACACGGCTCCCGTCCGTGCCGGTGACCCGCGAGCAGAGGTGGTTGATTTTCCTTGATGGGGAGAGGTACGTAAGTGCATTTAATATTTTTTTACCTTGTGCATTCACGTTTTTTCAAATAACTAATGCGTTGGCCTTGTCATGCTGCAGGGGTTGGGACCACCATCATAGTGTCCGCCGGCCCAACTCCGTCCTTGGAGTTCTTTGCCGGCAAAACTTCCCGGGTTTGTCACGTTGCCTGGTGAGGGTCGGCTTCCAGACCTTGGATTGAGCTGGGAGCACTACGTGGCTGCCCCGGCCCCGCCAGATGAGATTATCGACGGTGTCGTGTGCGACACGAGGGCAGACATGGTGATCAGAAAGTTTTGGGTAATTTCTCCTTTACACATTTAAAAATCTTCAACTAGCTAGTTATTAATTGTACTAATCAATATTGTCTCATTTGATTGCAGACATTCTACAGGTGTGAGGAGGGATACGAGGAGGACGCGACACATGTTATCGAGAACGTCTGCAAGAGCCTACTCCAGAACTTACGGCACGAGGCTAAGGTGCAGGCTGTTCGAGACTACTACGCCTTGCGTGGTATCAAGAAGACCAAGCCGGCGTGCCGCGATAAGTTCCTGAGTAAGGAGCAGTACATGAAGGTAATTCTTAAGGCCTTCTCTACTTAAGTTCCTTCATTTAGTAATTCTTAGCCGTAGCGCTCAAGTTTCTATTTGCCAACTTAGGCGCCTCCGAGATGGTGTGCGGATCGTATGGATTGTTGGGAGGTGTTGGTCGATGAGTGGTGCTCTCCACAATGGCTAGCCCTCCACAACGAGGCCAAGGACAAACGTGCCCAAATGGAAGGTGTGCCACACCATCAAGGCAGCTCCAACTTATATCAGTTTGGGCGCAACTGGGTACGTGGTTTGGTTCATGATTCATGCAATTCATTCATCATGCTAGCTTGAGCCCTTTAATTACTAATTTTCATTGTTTCTCTCTTTCAGGCACGCTACAATAAGGCGGATAAGGTGCCAGAGGTGTACGACCTGTATGCCATGGCCCACACTGCCTCTTTCAAGAAAGTCAAGGCTTTCTCTCAGTCTGACCTCGATGATGCAAACAACTTCACCAACATCTCCTCCCACAACAAGCTCGTGAGATATAGAGATGAGGGGAAGGCGAGGAAAGGGGAGGACTTTAACCCGAGCCAGGGTCCCATTGATCCAGAGCTGTTGATGATATCTGGTGGCGGGAGGTCCCATGGCTCCATAGCCATTGGAGATGGACTTATCCATTGTCCTAGCACTCTCCCGGAGATCAAGGCGCGCCAGTCGAGCTCCGCTCCTGAGATAAGGCCTCGTGAACGGCCAGTGCAAATCGCAATCAAGGTTAGTGATACGTACTCAGTTATCTTTCTCCATTACATTCTGTGCGCTTCCATCAATGATTACAAATGGTCATGTGAGTGGTGTTGCAGGCTGCTATACAGAGTGAGAGAGATAGAACGGAGAAACTTCTGGCGGAGGCGGCGGAGAGGCAGCGGGAGTTGGAGGAGAGGACGACAAAGATGATGGAGGAGGAGAGAGCACGGAATGACATGCAGGCAAGGGCCATGTACGAGCTCCTTGTGGTAAGTTTCTTCTGCAGATTAGCCAAAACATTCATGTAGTGTTTGTCTCATTACTAACTAGTATGACTGAGTCATCAAAACCAAATGTGCAGTCTGTGTGCGAGAAGACAGGTCAGACCGCTCCGCCGATGCCAGTGATTGCTCCTGGGACCACGGTGAGTTTTATTGAATGGACATTACTTGCTAGTCTTAACATTTGAGCGTCATCATGCTAACAAGACATTGGAAATGATCTTTGGTGCAGCGTAACTCCAGACAAGCATCGCACGATCCTTCTCCAGCTACCGACACGAGCCACCCCGCTGCTACACCTCCTACATCTTGGTAAGTTTATCTAGTGTTTTGCTTAACACATGCATAAAGACCTAGACTTAGCTTTATTTCCTCCAATGCTTACCATAATGACCTAGACTTAGCTTCTTCACCTTCAAAATGACTTAATAAGCTTACTGACCTCCAAAACCATCCATTTTACCTAAGTTAGCTCTAAAACGATCTGTACTTAGCTTTGTTTCCTCCAAAATGACCAAAGTTAGCTCTAATATGCTTAGTTAACTAGGTTTGCTCAATAATGACATGTACTTAGCTTACTTATGTCAAAAATGGCATAATTAGCTTAGTTAGCTCATAAACGATCCATTTTACCTAAGTTAGTTCTAAAATGATCCATTTTACCTTACTTAGCTCATAAACGATCCATTTTACCTACGTTAGCTCTAAAATGACCCATTTAACCTTACTTAGCTCATAAATGATCCATTCTACCCAAGTTAGCTCTAAAATGACCCATTTTACCTAGGTTAGCTCCAAAATGATCCATCTTACCTAGGTTACCTCTAAAATGATGCATTTTACCTAAGTTTGCTCATAAGCGATCCATTGCACCTAGGTTAGCTCATAAACGATCCATTTCACCTAAGTTAGCTCACAAATGATCAATTTCACCTAAATTAGCTCATAAATGTCATATATTCTTCTTCTTCTTCATTTTCTTCTTCTTCTTCTTCTTCTTCTAATCTTCTTCTTCTAACTTTCTTATTTCCCATTTTGCAGAATTCATTCACTTCACGGAAGCTTGCATAGATGGAGTGCTTGTTTGGATGAACTATGTTTCCTTTGTATCTATGAACTATGCATCTATGGTAGGATGACACTATTGTAATATGTATGGTTGGATGCATGTATATGTCGAACTTGCTATGTATGGTTGATGGAACTATGCATGTATGATGAAATTATATGTGTTGGATATCTCATATGTTTGCTGTGAACTTGCCATGTGAAAAATATATATGTATCATCTATTTGCTGTGAAAATGGTTGGGTATATGAAAAAACAGAGGCAATGCAGGCTCTTTGCCGTCTGCCACTGACGGCAATGGGCTCTTTGCCGTCTGCCGCGGACGGCAAAGAAGCCACGTGGCATCCAGCTGTGCTTCCTGGGAGCTGACCCATTTGGTCAGTTTGCCTATAGTGGCAGACGGCAAAGACTTTGCCGTCAGTGGCAGATGGCAAAGAACCTGCTATGTAGTGACGTGTCGATGACATCATACGGCGGACGGCAAAGACCCTAGAAATTTTGCCGTCAGTGGTGGATGGCAAAGGCCTTCCGTTAGCCACTTAACGGACTGACAGCGCAATTATTGCCGTCCGCTCTCTTTGCCGTCCGCCGCGCTCTCTTTGCCGTCCACCGCGGACGGCAAAGACTTTGCCGTCAGTAGCAAACGGCAAAGTAGCTGTTTACCGAAGCCTACTTTGCCGGAGCCTTTTGCCGTCCGCGGCTGACGGCAAAGGCCTTTGCCGTCCGCCGTTCAGGCCTTTGCCGTCCGCCGTGGCAGACGGCAAAGTAGCTGATTCCTGTAGTGATGTGTCCTCGGGAGCGTTTTCCTTTATCTAAGAGTTTGTCCAGGCTTGTCCTTTGCTACAAAAAGGATTGGGCCATCTTGCTGCACCTTATTTACTTTTATTACTTGTTACCCGTTACAAATTACCTTATCACAAAACTATCTGTTACCGATAATTTCGGTGCTTGCAGAGAATACCTTACTGAAAACCGCTTGTCATTTCCTTCTACTCCTTGTTGGGTTTGACACTCTTACTTATCGAAAGGACTACGATAGATCCCCTATACTTGTGGGTCATCAGTGATCATAATGACAACTTCCAGATTCATCATAAAGTTTGACAAGGGACTAGATAGCTCGAGAGTGGGATTTTCTCCTCCGACGATGGAGATATATTCTTAGGGCCATCTCAGTGTGATAGCATCCATCGTCGTCCGGCCAAACACAGGTGACTTCGTAATGGGGATGCTGGAACACAATGATGAGAAAGAAGAACAAACTCGGTAATGAGGATTTCAGTATAATGAGCATGCTGATGACTCAGGAGGATACCAATGCATCCCGAGTTTTGTGAAGTATCATGAAGCAAAGGAAACATCACATGATAAACAAAGGTTCACTCAAATATCATTCGTGTGCTCTTAGAGATCGATATGGACGTCCACGGTTCCGATGTCAGTGATTCAACTAACGGTTTCGTTCATGTCTATGAGTTACCGAACCTACGGAGTCATGAGCTTAAGGCAATCACAATCTGCGAAGTGTTAGTAGACGGGATTCATGAGAATATATTTCTTGAATTGTTTCATGAATATTCAGAATAGTTCCAAGAGGATCTTGAAGCGTTTCGGGGTCACCGGAACAGTTTCGGTGAATATCGGGTAATACTAGGTATTACCGATATATTATATATATATGTGGAAAATGTTTCCAGAGATGTTATATATATAATGGTCTATAAGTATTTAGAACATTTTATATTTAATTTAAATATCAACGAGCCTTAAAATTCCAAGAGGTCGAGGGAATTATGGGCGACAAGGGCCCATAAGGAAGTGGCGCCCCCTTGCCTTGTAGATGGGGCCGCATTGGACTTGAATCCTCCCCAATGGCCGGCGCCCCAAGGAAATTCTTTCCCTCCTTGGTGGCTGCCCTCTCCTCCTCCAACAACCTATATATACTTTGTTCTCAGTGGATTCCCGATCATCGGGTAAGTCCACCAAAGTCCATACTTTGTTCTCATACATGGATCCTATCTCGAATTTCATGGCTCCTAGCCATTTGTTGGAATCCGGGCCCACCATCACTTCTCCATAGCTCGTAGGTTCACCATTGTCCAATAACATGACCTCTAAGACAGGGTGACCCTACCACTCAAAAGTTGTGCATACCCTTGTCGGCCTACGAGGTTCGACAATAACTTTATCCGAAGCTTCATGATCATCATCACTAGTTTCCTCTTCAACTGACTAGGTGCCACAAAAACATCTTTCTATGCTGTGCTACTTTCTGGTTGAAGTAAAGGTTCAACAACCTCATCAAGTTCTATCTTTCTCCCACTCAATTCTTTCGAGAGAAACTCTTTCTCGAGAAAGGACCCGTTCTTAGCAACAAACACTTTGCCTTCAGATCTAAGATAGAAGGTATACCCAACCATCTCTTTTGGGTATCCTATGAAGACACATTTGTCTGCTTTGGGTTTAGCCTTTTCGGCTAAAGCCTTTTGACATAAGCGTCGCAGCCCCAAACCTTAAGAAACGACAACTTAGGTTTCTTGCCAAACAAAAGTTTATATGGTGTCGTCTCCACAGACTTAGATGGTGACCTATTTAAAGTGAATGTAGTTGTCTCTAATGCACAACCCCAAAACGATATTGGTACATCGGCAAGAGACATCATAGAACGCACCATATCCAATAAGGTACGATTATGACGTTCGGACACACCATTACACTGTGTTGTTCCTGGTGGCGTCAACTATGAAACAATTCCACATTTTCTTAACTGATTGCCAAACTCATAACTCAGATATTCTCCCCTTCGATTGGATCATAGGAATTTAATCTTCTTGTTACGATGATTCTCAACTTCACTCTGAAATTGCTTGAACTTTTCAAATGTTTCAAACTTATGCTTTAGTAAGTAAATATACCCATATCTACTCAAATCATCGGTGAAGGTGAAGAAAATAATGATATCCACTACACGCGTCAACACTCACCGGACCACACACATCAGCATGTATGATTTCCAACAAGTCACTTTGCCATTCCATTGTACCAGAAAACGGGGTTTTAGTCATCTTGCCAATGAGGCATGGTTCACATGTGTCAAGTGATTCAAAATCAAGTGACTCCAAAAGGCCATCAACATTTAGTTTCTTAATGCACTTTACACCAATATGACTTAAGCAGCAGTGCCACAAGTATGTGGTACTATCATTATTAACTTTGCATCTTTTGGCATCAATATTATGAACATGTGTATCACTACGATCGAGATTCAATAAACCATTCACATTGGCTGCCTGACCATAGAAGGTATTATTCATGTAAACAGAATAACCATTATTATCTGACCTAAATGAATAACCACATTGCAACAAACACAATCTCACCATGTTCATGCTCAACGCAGACACCAAATAACATTTATCTAGGTTTAACACTAATCCCGAAGGTAGCGGGAGTGTGCGATGGTGATCACATCAACCTTGGAAACACTTCCAACACACATCATCACCTCACCCTTAGCTAGTCTCCGTTTATTTCACAGCTTTTGTTTCGAGTTATCAATATTAGCAACTGAACCGGTATCTAATACCCAGGTGCTACTAGGAGTACTAGTAAGGTACACATCAATAACATGTATATCAAATATCACTACTGCAGAATGGTCCAAACGCGACAGTCGAATCAAAGACCCTTTACCGAAACTTTGTGCGATGCCATAATCGCAAACGGTGGTGTAAAAAAACCGACAAAAAGGAGCAAAACATTTGTGACGGAGGATGCATCAAACACGGGTCAGAATTTAGTTGCATGGGCGATGCAGGGCATACGGTTCAGCTCAATGAACTGTTTGTGATGAGGAGGCACAAAAGAAATGGGAAGCCAGATGAAGGCGTGTGCGATATACAACAAACGATTCACTGGGATGAACTGTGTGTGATTAGGCAAAACAATGGAAACGGTTCAACTGAACAAGATGTGTGTGATACGTGGCAAACAGGTCCGTAATCTGAAATGTGTGCGAAGACCAATAATAACACAGATGATTGCTGCTAATAAGCAGTGTGAATTGCTTTGTCTATAGTAGAATAACATGTATATATATAGAACTGAAATAAACATCCAATTACATAAGTCACTATACAGATCATTCGCACACACCTTAATAAACAATTGCATGCATTCTAAAGTAGGAGAAATGATCGTCTAGTCATCTACTTCTTGTGACGCTCCTGCCACTGCTATGTGGCTCGATCCCTCGTCTCGGTCAGGAAGAAGACAGTTCCTCATGTCAATGATCCGCCTGTACATCTCGTAGCTTGTGTACGCGTCCATGGCCGTGTACTTGACATGTTGTTCATCCAGTCTCTTATGCCAGACACTGTGCTAGGCATTCCTTTCCTTATTGCTCTCTTTATTCATCTTCGTGTGGTAGGATCGATGATGGCCGAGGCGAGGTCAACTAGGGAGTTCAGTTTGCTTTTGTTGCTGCCGCAGACCTTGTAGTGGTGTTGGATGTTGACAAGATTCGAGCATTTCAAGTCACTAACCTTGAGCACTTTTAGATCGTTGGTAGTGTCGACCGTAGCGAAACTCTAGTCGGAGCTATTGATAAACCTGGAGAAACGCTCGCAAGGCCTTGTGGCAAGGTGGAAGTGGTAGACGAGGAAGTCATGTCGCACGCACAACTGAGCGCCGGCAACCTTCTAATCGTGACCGGCACGACCGATGGTGTACTCGAGGTCAAAGCCGACCACTCGGTACTTGTCCTCAGCAAGCAACTACTCCATAGTTTGGACGGAGCTCTCCACCGAGACCGGATCGTTCGTGTACACCACCGTGAGGACCTTCCCCTTCACATGGGTGTCCACTACGCGATGTGTGGTGAACTGCCCACCATTGTCATCGTCGGCCGCTGGGAGCGCCATTGGAACCGCTGGATGTCCTCTCTATATGTGTCCTCGTGGGTGTGCTTATTGTGACGTGTGACATGAGAGATGAAGGTAAATGGCACAGGAATAAAAGGGGGCCGGGCGGCGTGGATTCTCCGCGCGTCCGCATGGCAGTTTTTGCAGCAGGTTGCTGCATCGTCGCGCCGCGCCCGGTGCAACCACTTGCACATGAACGTGCGTGATCGTGCTCCGGCCCAAAACACTGGCAGCGCGCGTGGAGGGATGCTACCTCTTGAGCATGCATTGGTTTTCCTTTGAAGTGGAAAGGGTGATGCAGCAAAGCAACGTAAGTATTTCCCTCAGTTTTTGAGAACCAAGGTATCAATCCAGTAGGAGACCACGCGCAAGTCATCTCGTACATACACAAACAAATAAGAACCTCGCAACCAACGTGATAAAGGGGTTGTCAATCCCTTCACGGCCACTTGCAAGAGTGAGATCTCATAGAGATAATGATAATAAGATAAATATTTTTGGTATTTTTATGATATAGATTGAAAGTAAAGATTGCAAAATAAAATAGATTGGAAACTTATATGATGGAGAATAGACCCGGGGGCCATAGGTTTCACTAATGGCTTCTCTCAAGATAGCATAAGTATTTACGGTGGGTGAACAAATTACTATCGAGCAATTGATAGAAAAGCGAATAGTTATGAGAAATCTAGGTATGATCATGTATATAGGCATCACGTCCGTGACAAGTAGACCGACTCCTGCCTGCATCTACTACAATTACTCCACACGTCGACTGCTATCCAGCATGCATCTAGAGTATTAAGTTCATAAGAACGGAGTGACGCTTTAAGCAAGATGACATGATGTAGAGGGATAAACTCATGCAATATGATATAAACACCATCTTTTTATCCTCGATGGCAACAATACAATACGTGACGTTTCCCTTTTTGTCACTGGGATCGAGCACCGCAAGATTGAACCCAAAGCTAAGCACTTCTCCCATTGTAAGAAAGATCAATCTAGTAGGCCAAACCAAACTGATAATTCAAAGAGACTTGCAAAGATAACCAATCATACATAAAAGAATTCCGAGAAGATTCAAATATTGTTCATAGATAATGTTGATCATAAACCCACAGTTCATCGTATCTCGACAAACACACCGCAAAAGAAGATTACATCGAATAGATCTCCATTAGAATTGAGGATAACTTTGTATTGAGATCCAAAGAGAGATAAGAAGCCATCTAGCTAATAACTATGGACCCGAAGGTCTGAGGTAAACTACTCACACATCATCGGAGGGGCCATGGAGTTGATGTAGATGCCCTCCGTGATCAATGCCCCCTCCGGCGGAGCTCCGAAAAAGGCCCCAAGATGGGATCTCTTGGGTACAGAAGGTTGTGGCAGTGGAAATTGGGTTTCGTGGTGCTCCTGGATGTTTTCGGGGTATGTGAACATATATAGGAGGAAGAAGTAGGTCGGTTGAGCCATGAGGGGCCCATGAGGGGGGAGGGCGCGCCCAGGGGGTAGGTGTGCCCTCCTGCCTCGTGGCCGCCTCGTTGATTGCTTAACGTCCACTCCAAGTCCTCTGGATCACATTTGTGCCAAAATCACGCTCCCGAAGGTTTCATTCCATTTGGACTCCGTTTGATATTCTTTTTCTGCGAAACACTAAAATAGGCAAAAAAACAGCAATTTGGGTTGGGCCTCCGGTTAATAGGTTAGTCCCAAAAATAATATAAAAGTGTAAAATAAAGCCCATTAACATCCAAAACAGATAATGTAATAGCATGGAACAATCAAAAATTATAGATACGTTGGAGAGGTATCAAGCATCCCCAAGCTTAATTCCTGCTCGTCCTCGAGTAGGTAAATGATAAAAACAGAATTTTTGATGTGGAATGCTTTCTAGAATATTCTTCAATGTATTTTTCTCTATTGTGGCATGAATGTTCAGATCCGAAAGATTCAAGATAAAAGTTTATTGTTGACATAAAAATAGTAATACTCCAAGTATGCTAATCAAGCAATTATGTCTTATCAAAATACCATAGCCAAAGAAAACTTATCCCTACAAAGTCATATAGTTTGGCCATGCTTCATTTTCGTCACACAAAATGCTCTCATCATGAACAAACCCGATGACAAGCCAAGCAATTGTTTCATACTTAGCCTTTTCAAACTCTTTCAACTTTTACGCAATATATGAGCGCGAGCCATGGACATATCACTATAGATGGAATAGAATATGATGATTGAGGTTGAGTGACAAGACAAAAAAGGAGAAAGTCTCACATTGACGTGGCTAATCAATGGGCTATGGAGATGCCCACCGATTTATGTCAATGCAAGGAGTAGGGATTGCCATGCAACGGATGCACTAGAGCTATTAATATGTGAAAGCTCATCAAAGAAACTAAGTGGGCATGCATCCAACTCGCTTGCTCACGAAGACCTAGGGCATTTGAGGAAGCCCATCATTGGAATATGTGAAAGCTTATTTTATTTTTCGTCCGGAGTCTCATCCCGACTTGTGGAGGAATCATAGTCTCCATCATCCTTTCCTCACATGGGACAATGCTCTAATGATGATCATCACACTTTTATTTTCTTACAACTCAAGAATTACAACTCGATACTTAGAACAAAATATGACTCTTTGTGAATGCCTTCGGCGGTGTACCGGGATTGCGATGAATCAAGAGTGACATGTATGAAAAAATTATGAATGGTTGCTTTGCCACAAATACGATGTCAACTACATGATCATGCAAAGCAATATGACAATGATGATGCGTGTCATAATAAATGGAACGGTGGAAAGTTGCATGGCAATATATCTCGGAATGGCTATAGAAATACCATAATAGGTAGGTATGGTGGCTCTTTGAGGAAGATATAAGGAGGCTTATGTGTGATAGAGTGTATCATATCACGGGGTTTGGATGCATCGGCGAAGTTTGCACCAACTCTCAAGGTGAGAAAGGGCAATGCACGGTACCGAAGAGGCTAGCAATGATGGAAGGGTGAGAGTGCGTATAATCCATGGATTAGTCATAAATAACTCACATACTTATTGCAAAAATCTACAAGTCATCAAAACCAAGCACTACGCGCATGCTCCTAGGGGGATAGATTGGTAGGAAACGACCATCACTCGTCCTCGACCGCCACTCATAAGGAAAGCAATCAAAGAACACCCCATGCTTCAAATTTGTCACATAAAGTTTACCATACGTGCATGCTACGGGACTTGCCAACTTCAACACAAGTATTCATCAATTTCACAATTACTCAACTAGAACACCTCTAATATTACCACCTTTATATCTCAAAACAATCTATCAAGCATCCAAGTTCTCTTAGCATTTAAAATTTATAGCCAAAGTGAATTACCATGATGTTCTAAAGGACACTCAAAATGATATAAGTGAAGCATGAGAGATCAATTATTTCTATAAAATAGAACCACCGCCGTGCTCTAAAAGATATAAGTGAAGCACTAGAGCAAAAACTATATAGCTCAAAAGATATAAGTGAAGCACATAGAGTATTCTAATATATTCCAATTCATGTGTGTCTCTCCCAAAAGGTGTGTACAGCAAGGATGATTGTGGTAAACTAAAAATCAAATATTCAAATCATACAAGACGCTCCAAGCAAAACACATATCATGTGGCGAATAAAAATATAGCTCCAAGTAAAGTTACCAATGGACGAAGACGAAAGAGGGGATGCCTTCCGGGGCATCCCCAAGCTTAGGCTTTTGGTTGTCCTTGGATTTTACCTTGGGGTGACTTGGGCATCCCCAAGCTTAGGCTCTTGCCACTTCTTGTTCCATAATCCATCAAATCTTTACCCAAAACATGAAAACTTCATAACACAAAACTTAAAAGAAAATCTTCGTGAACTCCGTTAGTAAAAGAAAACAAACCACCACTTCAAGGTACTATAATGAACTCATTATTTATTTATATTGGTGTTAAACCTACTGTATTCCAACTTTTCTATGGTTCATAAACTCTATTACTAGCCATAGATTCATCAAAATAAGCAAACAACACACGAAAAACAGAATCTGGCAAAAACAAAACAGTCTGTAGTAATCTGTAGGTTTCAAATACTTCTGGAACCACAAAAATTCTAAAATAAATTTCTGGACGTGAGGAATTTATCTATTAATCATCTTCAAAAAGAATTAACTAAATAGTACTGTCCAGTAAAAAATGGCAGCAATTCTCGTGAGCGCAAAAGTTTATGTTTTTTACAGCAAGATCAAAAAGACTTTCCCCAAGCCTTCGCAACGGTTCTACTTGGAACAAACACTAATTAAACACAAAAAACACAACCAAAACAGAGTCTAGCTAAATTATTTATTACTACACAGGAACAAAAAACAAGGAATAAAAATAAAATTGGGTTGCCTCCCGACAAGCGCTATCGTTTAACGCCCCTAGCTAGGCATAAAAGCAAGGATAGATCTAGGTATTGCCATCTTTGGTAGGTAATCCATAAGTGGCTCTCATAATAGATTCATATGGTAATTTAATTTTCTTTCTAGGGAAGTGTTCCATGACTTTCCTTAACGGAAATGGGAATCTAATATTCCCTTCCTTCATATCAATAATTGCACCAATCGTTCCAAGGAAAGGTCTACCAAGAATAATAGGACATGAAGGATTGCAATCTATATCAAGAACAATGAAATCTACGGGCACATAATTCCTATTTGCAACAATAAGAACATCATTAATCTTTCCCATAGGTTTCTTAATAGTGGAATCCAGAAGGTGCAAGTTCAAAGAACAATCATCAAATTCACGGAAACCTAGCAAATCACACAAAGTTTTTGGGATCGTGGAAACCCTAGCACCCAAATCACACAAAGCATAGCAGTCATGATCTTTAATTTTAATTTTAATTGTAGGTTTCCACTCATCCTAAAGTTTTCAAGGGATAGAGACTTCCAACTCAAGTTTTTCTTCATAAGATTGCATCAAAGCATCAATGATATGTTTAGTAAAAGCTTTATTTTGACTATAAGCATTAGGAGAATTTAGCACGGATTGCAACAAGGAAATACAATCTATCGAAGAGCAATTATCATAATTAAATTCCTTGAAATCCAAGATAGTGGGTTCGTTGCTATCTAAAGTTTTAACCTCTTCAATCCCACTTTTACCAATTTTTGCATCAAGATCTAAAAACTCAGAATTTTTCAGACGCCTTCTAACTAAAGTTGACTCATCTGCAGTCCCATCATTATCAAGATTCATATTGCAAAACAAAGATTTAATAGGGGACACATCAATTACTTTTAGATCTTCATCTTTATTCTCATAAAAACTTTCTAGTTTAGCAGCCATCTTATTAACTAAGGTGGCCTGCTTATCCGAGATTTCATCAATTAATTTTTCAAGATGAGCAAGCTGAGTTTTTAAACCATAAAATTCCTTAGACATATCATCGAGCTCTTTATTCATGAAACCGATAAAACTTTTTGGTTCTTTAACCTCGTTTCTAAAGAAATTATTATGCTCAAACTGCAAGGACATGAAACTTCTAACGTTGTTTTCGATTTCTTACAACCTTCTAAGGTGAGGATCAACTCCTTTTGGTAAAGCCATAAGGGCAACAAGCAACAAGAGGCAAGCGAAAAAGAGGAGAATGGAAAAGAGAGGGCGAAAGGAAAAGAGGGCAAATAAAACGGCAAGGGTGAAGTGGGGGAGAGGAAAACGAGAGGCAAATGGCAAATAATGTAATGCGAAGCATAAGAGTTGTGATGGGTACTTGGTATGTCTTGACTTGGCGTAGATCTCCCCGGCAACGGCCCAGAAATCCATCTTGCTACCTCTTGAGCATGCGTTGGTTTTCCCTTGAAGAGGAAATGGTGATGCAGCAAAGTAGCATAAGTATTTCCCTCAGTTTTTGAGAACCAAGGTATCAATCCAGTAGGAGTCTGTCACGCCCCGGATGTAACTTACCAAATTTGTACTCCAACTCTTGCCATTTTCGGCTCTAAGTTATGAGACTCCCTTCGTGGTTGGGTTTTTCCTTCGTTTTGCTTTTTGTTCATGTCATGCATTTCTTATCATGTCATCATGTGCATCTCATTTGCATACGTGTTCGTCTCATGCATCCGAGCATTTTCTCTGTTGTTCGTTTTGCAATCCGACTCTCCTACGTCCTCCGGCGCCCCCTTATGCCTCTTTTCGTGAGCGGGTGCTAAACATTCTCGGAATGGACCGAGATTTTCCAAGAGGCCTTGGTACACCACCGATAGACCGCCTGTCAAGTTTCGTGCCATTTGGAGCCGTTTGATACTCCAACGGTTAACCGGGGATCCGTAAAGGCCTCGTGTGTGTTGCAGCCCAACACCCCTACAAAGTGGCCCAATTACCCATCCAAAACCCACCCATCCTCTCGGCCGTTTGATCACGATCGCGTGGCCAAAAACTGCTCTCCATTTGGACACTCCCACCTCCTTCTAGGTATAAATATGTGCACCCCTCCTCAAATCCCGGTTGAAACCCTAGCTAAATTTCCCCTACCGCCATTGGACACGTCCGGATCAGACCGGACGCGTCCGCGCTGCCGCTCGCAGCCAACCGCCGCTTGCCACGTGGCGCGCCACCGCCCGCCGCCGCACCGGCCCACCAAGGCCCGCAACCGGCTCCCATGGGCCCGCTCCTCCGTCGCCTGCGCCCCGCGCGACCACTGCCCGAGCGCCACCGTTCTTCCATCACCGCTGCTCCGCCCGGAGTTCCTCCCGACGGCAACCGCGCGCCGCGCGAGCCCGACCTCCTGTCGCCGCCGAGTTCCCCGCGACGCCTCGGCGACCCGCGCCTCCGCCTCGGCATCGCCGGACTCCGACGCCGCCCCGCACCTCCAACGCGTCAACAGTCGTCGCCCGCGCCTCTCCTCACCTCCGGCCGCCTCCCCGCACCGTTTTCCGGCGAGCTCACACTAGCCTTCCTCGACTTCCGCGCCAGTTCCAGATCTCAAGACTAGGGTTGACCCGAAAATTCCTCCAAGTCTTTTTATTTTTGCATTCTGAAGCCTTGTTCATCATGCCACAACTCCTCATCCGTAGATCCGTTTTGCATGCATGATATATCAACATGTTCATCATGATGTGCTCTTCATTTTGTTCCATTGTGCCATGTTCTTTTGAGTCCATATTGATGCCCAAATCGTAGATGCAAGAGTGCTATAAAATATCAGGTACTGATTCTTAGCAGAGTATGAGCTTTTGTCATTTTTGCTACAATTGTTGTGTGCTGCATATGAACATGAGCTCTACATGTGTTTTGGTATATGCCATGCCATATTTACAGGGGTGTATGCCATGTATATTTGTGATATTTGTGGTGACTAGAACATCCATGCAAAGTAGCTCTCGTGATATTTGCTGATTTCAGAGACTTAGAATTTCACCAAGTCATTTCCCTGCTGTTATATGTATGCCATGTATTCATGTTGCTACAGTGAGATCCATGCTTCTTTTGAGTATGTTCAGTAAGGATGGTTTGGACATATGGTTATTCTCTATCCATCCATGCCCATGTTTGCATTTGTGGAGTACACTAGCATGACTTAATCTTGCTCTACTTTTGCTATAAAATGTTCCTGGCAGATTGTTTACATGTTAATCAATTTTTCCATGGTTGTTGTAGTTGATCCAAGCATGCTATAAACTTGTTCTTGCCTTGGTTAGATTCTTGAACATGCCATCTTGCTGATGGTATGCTTATCTTGTCATGCAATGCCTTGTGTTGAGTGAATCGAGCTCGCAAAGTTGCCTTCATAATTCTGTTTATGCCATGCCCAGTTTTCTGCTAAGTCTGAATCTGTTAACAAAACTTGCTATGTTTACATGGGTTCCATCATATCTCTTGATCCTTTTTGGCTTATGGTAAGTAAGGGACTTTTGTGCTATGCTTTGAGTAGATTCATGCCATGCCTTTGCTTGCTCTGTTCTGTTCCTGTAGCATGTTGTTTGCTTGCTCTAAACATTGCTTCCTGATGTTAATTCCTGGCATGTTAGTATTTTCACCAAGTCTGTGAAGCTGATATCTTTTGCACTTTTGCCATGCTTGTTTCAGCCTGCCCTTGTGTGATTTAGCCGTAGCTCAGTGTTCATATTTTCTCAAGCATCTAGAGTAGATCACTGCCATGTGCTTTGTTGCTATATTGGAGTGCAGTAGCTTAGTTTCTTGTTGCACTCTAGATGGCATCGTGCCGTTAATCGTAGAATTGTGCCATTCTTGTTTTGCTTGCCATTTGCAAACTGTGCATCCGATTCCGGTGATCTTTATATCGATTTCGACCGAAATCAACTCATCTTTCCAGCGACGCACTTGGTTTTCCAAGTTGATTCCTTGTTCATTATTTTCCTTCCGGAGCACACATATGCATTGCATATCACATCTTGCATATCATGCCATGTTTTGCATCATGTTGCTTGCGCATTGCACCGTGATTGATTGTTGCTCTTTTGCTTGTGTGCTTGCCTTGGGTAGAGCCGGGAGACGAGTACGTGATCAAGGAACCCATTGAGTACGCTTACGAGGATCAAGCTTTCCTCAACTCGGAGAACTTTGCAGGCAAGATGACCATACCCTCGAAATCACTTCTGTCTTTGCATGCTAGTTGTTCTCTCTATTGCTATGCCGCGATACCTACCACTTGCTATATCATGCCTCCCATATTTCCATGTCAAACCTCTAACCCACCTTTCCTAGCAAACCGTTGTTTGGCTATGTTACCGCTTTGCTCAGCCCCTCTTATAGCGTTGCTAGTTGCAGGTGAAGATGGAGTTTGTTCCATGTTGGAACATGGATTTTGTTGGGATATCATTATTATATCTTGTTTACTTTAACGCACCTATATACTTGGTAAAGGGTGGAAGGCTCGGCCTTATGCCTGGTGTTTTGTTCCACTCTTGTCGCCCTAGTTTCCATCATACCGGTGTTATGTTCCTTGATTTTGCGTTCCTTACGCGGTTGGGTTATAATGGGAACCCCTTGACAGTTCACCTTGAATGAAACTCCTCCAGCAAGGCCCAACCTTGGTTTTACCATTTGCCACATAAGCCTTTTTCCCTTGGGTTCCGCGGACTCAAGGCTCATCTTTATCTTAAACCCCTGGGCCAGTGCTTCTCTCAGTGTTGGTCCAACTTGTCAGCCGCCGGTGGCCACCAGGGGCAACTCTGGGCTGGCCTATCGGAAGTTTGGACAATCCGGTCTGCCCTGAGAACGAGATATGTGCAGCTCCTATCAGGATTTGTCGGCACATTCGGGTGGCTTTGCTGGTCTTGTTTTACCATTGTCGAAATGTCTTGTAACCGGGATTCCGAGTCTGATCGGGTCTTCCTGGGAGAAGGAATATCCTTCGTTGACCGTGAGAGCTTGTGATGGGCTAAGTTGGGACACCCCTGCAGGGTTTTGAACTTCCGAAAGCCGTGCCCACAGTTATTGGCAGATGGGAATTTGTTAATATCCAGTTGTAGAGAACCTGACACTTAACTTAATTAAAATGAATCAGCCGCGTGTGTAGCCGTGATGGTCCCTTTTCGACGGAGTCTGGGAAGAGAACACGGACTCATGTTATGCTTGAACGTAAGTAGTTTCAGGATCACTTCTTGATTATTTTAGCTTCTCGACCGTGCTTTGCTTCTCTTCTCACTCTCTTTTGCGTATGTTAGCCACCATACATGCTAGTGCTTGCTGCAGCTCCACCTCACTACCTTTTTCTACCCATAAGCTTAAATAGTCTTGATTGCGAGGGTGTGAGATTGCTGAGTCCCCGTTACTCACAGATTACTTCCAAAAACAGATGCAGGGGACGCGACCGAACTCAAGTGGGAGTTCGACGAGGATTCGGGACGTTACTATGTGTCTTTTCCGGACGATCAGTAGAGGAGCCCAGTTGGGGCGATCGGGGATCTAGCATTTGGGGTTGTCTTTCTTGATTTGGTTCCGTAGTCGGACCTTGATTGTAGTCTGGATGATGTAATGCTATATTTATGTATTGTGTGAAGTGGCGATTGTAAGCCAACTATTTATCCCATTCTTATTCAGTACATGGGACGTGTAAAGATTACCCCTCTTGTGACATGCCTACTATGCGGTTATACCTCTATGTTGTGCTCCGACACGTGGGAGATATAGCCGCATCGTGGGTGTTACAAGTTGGTAATCAGAGCCACCCCTGACTTAGGAGCCCCCTGCTTGATCGAATCGCTGACGTTGTTGAGTCTAGAAGAAAAAGGTTTCGAGTCTTATAAGATTATATATATCGGAGAGTAGGATTCTTTTTACTCCTCAGCCCCTTCGTCGCTCTGGTGAGGCCTCCTGACGTAGAGTTTTGACTCTTCTCTTCTCAAATTTCACGAAAAAAATTAGGATCACGCGGGTATCTTGGAATCATTTCGATGGTTTTGTGACGGGAACATTGTTCTTGGTGCCTCCTGACATTTAGGGGTTGTGGCAGTGTCCCGGGGAGTTGAGTTCTGACGTGTTGTCGTCACAATTTTATCGTTGCAATTCTGGAATACCTGAGTTCGCCGACATCGAAAATCTCCTTTATGCAGTTGTTGGTGAGATAACCTCGACGCCACCTAGTACTGGGGCGGGAGTTCAGGAGTATTGCCATAACTCGTATAATGTTGCTTTTCGAAGGTTGAGGTAAATGATTTCCGAAGGTTTCTTGGTTATGTGTTGAAGGATGGATACAGCTGGATGTAGGATTTGCTAGTTTTGGGTGAGATATTATGCTTCCCCTGTATCCCCAACACCTGATTGCATAACCAGAAAGTTTTGGGAGTTTCATAGGTGGGAATTCATGTAGCTCTAGTATTTCTTCCTGCAGATATTTGGTTTGTGATTGGGTAATCCTTACCAAGTATTTGTTCATATCCGTACCTTGTTGCTTTATTCATCTACCTTTATCTAAGTGGCTTCTCAACTTATGGAAGTGTGATGTTTTACTTTGGAATTCGTTCGTTCATTCTTGTTCGAATGTTAAGACTATATGTTGCAATTTCGATCCATTGATTCAGCTTGAATATATGTCTTTCAAGATGCTAATGGATGTCACCCTCTTCAGGATGGCTCCTCCAACATGTCAGAATTCGGAACCTCCGCCACCACCTCCACCTCCAGAGGCATGGCAAGCTGTCATGGCCGCCACCAACACCAACACGCAGATGCTTTTGCAACTCTTGCAAGAGCACAACCAAGGAAGTCAAGGCCAAGGCAACAATCAAGCTCAGTTTGGTACCCTCAATCAGTTCCTCGCAAACCAGCCGAAGTCCTTTAGTAACTGTGTCGAGGCCACAGACGCCGACGATTGGCTCGTGGATATCTGCAAACATTTTGAGTGTAGCAATGTCAGGCCTGAGGACTTTGTCAAGTTTTCTTCGTTCCAACTCATAGACCAAGCTGCTGAGTGGTATCAACAATACAAAGATTCCAGAGGAGGTCGTGTGATTACCTGGGATGATTTCCGCCGAGACTTCAAAGCTCACCACATTCCACAAAGTGTTGCTGAGAGTAAGCGTGAGGAGTTCCGCAATCTCAAGCAAGGCAGCATGTCTGTTTACGAATACAACATCCTATTTCAGAGACTCGCTCGCTTCGCTAAACAAGACGTACCTGAAGAGAAGAGCATGATTTATCAATTCAGAGGTGGCCTCAGAGAAGATCTGCAACTAGCTCTCGTGCTTTTTGAGCCGACCAAGTATGATGAATTCTACAACATGGCACTAAAGCAAGAGGACGCTCAGCTCAAGTGCGATGCTTCTAAGAAGAGAGTCAGGGATGCAACTCAATCGTCTTCTTCATCTCAAGTGGCAGCTAAGCAGCAGAAGTTCTGGTTGCCTCCTCCTCCTCCGTTCCGTCAGCCTTACCAGCAGAACAACAAAGGTGGTTGTCGGTGTCAAAACCAGCAGATCTCGGGTAGGGGATCCTAAACTGTGCGTCTAAGGCGGATGGTAACAGGAGGCAGGGGACACAATGTTTACCCAGGTTCGGGCCCTCTTGATGGAGGTAAAACCCTACGTACTGCTTGATTGTTCTTGATAATATGAGTAGTACAAGAGTTGATCTACCACGAGATCAGAGAGGCTAAACCCTAGGAGCTAGCCTATCGTATGATTGTATCTTGTCCTATGGACTAAAACTTTCCGTCTTATATAGACACCAGAGGGGGCTAGGGTTACACAAGGTCGGTTACAAAGGAGGAGATATACATATCCGTATTGCCTAGCTTGCCTTCCACGCCAGGTAGAGTCCCATCCGGACACGAGACGAAGTCTTCAATCTTGTATCTTCATAGTCCAACTGTCCGGCCAAAGGTTATAGTCTGGCTGTCCGGAGGCCGCCTAATCCAGGACTCCCTCAGTAGCCCCTGAACCAGGCTTCAATGATGATCAGTCTAGCGCGCAGTATTGTCTTCGGCATTGCAAGGCGGGTTCCTTCTCCAAATACACCATGGAAGAGTTTTGAATACAAGGATAGTGTCCGGCCCTGCAAAATAAATTCCACATACCACCGTAGAGAGAATATTTCCACAAATCTAATCTGCTGACACGTTTTGACAGCATGACATCATGCCATG
The DNA here is from genome assembly GCF_003073215.2 of Triticum urartu. Lineage (NCBI taxonomy): Eukaryota > Viridiplantae > Streptophyta > Magnoliopsida > Poales > Poaceae > Triticum > Triticum urartu. Next base: position 611,635,894 of record NC_053023.1, read on the forward strand.
TCCCGGTCATTATTCGAACCATTTTTTCCAACCAGCTCCGCACATATCGCGAGGCAGTTTTCTTGACACGTCTTGTCAAAGCAGAGACCGTATTCCCCTTATCATGGTATTCTCATCAATACGGACGTGGGTAACCCAGCCACGCCATCAATTGCGGCGCCTGGGGCATAAGTGGTTTTGCCAGGCAAGTGGGGAGACTCATCGCCTCCTCCGCCCTTATAAAGGGACAAAGATTTACTTTCTTTCACCCATGCCTTCTTCTTCTCGCTTACCCATTCCCACACACTCGAGCTCTAGCGCCCAAGCTCGTGTTCTCCTTCTCAAACCACTCCAAGCATGTCTGGAGCAGGAGGCAACTGGATGGTCTCCTCCGTCACGGAGGAGAACATCAAAAAGTTACGGGAAGCTGGATACCTGTCTACGGATGTCGCGCACCGGCTGCCAAATGCGGGGCAGATCGTCCCTACGCACGAACCCCATGAGAGGGTAGTTTTTCTCACCCACTTTGTCCACGGACTGGGATTTCCACTCCACCCATTAGTCCGCGGGCTCATGTTCTATTACGGGCTGGATTTTCATGATCTGGCCCCCAACTTCATCCTCAACATCTCGGCGTTTATCATCGTGTGCGAGGCCTTCCTCCGCATCAAGCCCCATTTCGGCCTGTGGCTGAAGACTTTTAATGTCAACCCGAAGGTGGTGGTCGGCCAGCAGGCAGAGTGCGGAGGAGCCATGGCGGGCAAGATGCCAAACGTCACCTGGCTCGAAGGCTCCTATGTGGAGACCATAAAGGGGTGGCAATCGGGGTGGTTCTACTTCACCGAGCCGCGCGGCACCAATTGGGTGGCGGTCCCCAAATTTCAATCCGGAATTCCCACGAGGCTCACCTCCTGGAAAGAGAAGGGCCTACCCTGGGGTTCTTCGACAGAGCTAACCGGACTCCAGACCTGTATCCAGAACATGATGAAGATGAAAATTAAACTTGTCAACGTGGTCCAGGTTATGCTCGTCCGCCGGATCCTTCCATGCCAACGACGTGCATTCAATTTGTGGGAGTTCAACTCGGCCAAGCACCAGATGTTGCGAGAGCTCTACAGCACGACGCACAAAGACGTCTGGAGGGTTCTGTTCAAGAGCACCAAAATCCCTCCCCCTCTCACCGAAGACCGCGGACTCAGCGCAAAGCGCCATGCCGGTCCGGTAAGCATTTATTTCTCGGGGTATTTATTTGCCCATGTTTAGTTATGTGTAGGATCTAAGCTCCCATGTCACTAACATGATTGGTTAAAGATGGCGGAGCAGCTTGACAGCCCAGCCCCGCTGCCGGAAGATCCTGCAGACGCTCTTCTAACGAAGATGCTGACTCCCGCACCTTACGAGGTGCCGGCACAGAAGACCAAGAAGAAGACCGTGGGGACCCGAAAGTGTCTCCGGCATAAGGTCGTATCGGAGTCATCGAACGATGACTCCGACGCACACTCCTCCTATGGAAACGAGGAGGAGAAAGGTTCTCCCCCCCAGCCGGGGGAGACAAGAAAAGGAAGGCCGACCCATCTGGGGAGGCCGAAGGGTCCAAGAAGGGAAGGACCCTCCTTCCGGACCGTGCCACGACGGCCGTCGATAGTGGCGATGAGTGGCTACCCAGGGACAAGCCCCTGGCGAAGTCGTAAGTGTCCAGACACCATAGTACTTCATGATATGTTTTATTGTACTGCCTTTCCTCATGCCGAACATGATTATGCAGTCCGTCCCGAGCTCATTTCGACGTACCTTCATCGAGCGGCTCATTCGGCTCGTCGGATATGAACAGTGGTTCTCTTCCGAGCGCTTCCACCCCTTGCCCTACGGACAACGCCGAAGTGTTGTCGAAACAGGCACCGAGCCAAGGGGAGGTGGTCCTGGGGGCGTCTTGCGGCGACTTCCCGGACCCTGGGTACCAAGGGAGCGAAGCTCCTACGGACTTCGAGTTCGGGCCCCAGCCGGACACTGCACCGGAACCCCCGATGGTTTTGGACTCCGGCAGGCGGTCCCCCGACAAGGGGGCCAACCATCCGTGCCGGTGTCCTCTGTCACACTAGAGGCACCGGACAACCTGCTGGAAGCGCTTCACAGCGCTTCCATTGATGAAGAGCACCGCACTATTATGAGTGCGGTAGTCAGGAAGGTTCAGTCCGCCAAAAACGAGTTGACCGAAGCTTGCACCAGCCTACTAAAAGGCTTTGAGGTAAGCAATCAAAATATAAGAAAATATTACCGCATAGACAGTAGCCCCTGATGCTTTGTTCGGCATTCGCGAAGAAAAGCCGAATAGAGGATCAAATGATAACCCAGGAGTCTAATTAGAGTATGTCTATGTGTATGTGCAGGCTTCCCTGCTGGCCACTTCCGTACGTACTGCGGAGGTCTCTGCGCTGAAGTAGGACTTGAAGCGGTCCGAGGACGAGCTCAGCCTGACCAAGAGGCAGATCGAAGAGAGCAAAGGTAAGAAATACCCCTGTCTATATAGTTAAAAGAGAAGTTCGGGTATAAAGTAATAGGATCATCATGGATTTGTCAGGGGCCATGACCGAGGTGGTGACCCTGAGGAAGGCGTTCTCTGCGACCGAACACAAAGCGGCCAAAGAACACATTGAATAGGAGAAATAGAAGCCCGAGTGGGCGAGGTGCAGCAAGAGCTCGAGGCTCTCGCCAAAAAGCACGAGTCCTTGGAGCTTGACTCCAAGACGCGGGAGTCCGAGCTCGCGCAGGCGCTTGAAAGCGTCCGGAGCGCCAAGGTCGAAACCCACAAGGCCCTCCAGGAGATTGATGCGGCGAAGAAGATAGCAGCGGGTAAGGCATTCAATATGCAAAGCAAGGATGTGAAGGAGAATTTCCTTTTTCTTACCCGAGTTCGGAGCTCTCTAGGAGCGTTTGAAGATCTTCCCCATAGTGTGCTGGATGCCGCGGAATTTTACCGGGCTGAGGAGGGGAGCTCAACGGAGAAGTTGTTCTGGTCTCAGTATACTAGGACCGAACACCCCGTGGCCTTGAGCGACCAGCTGAAGCAGTTGGTCGAACTTCACAAGGAGGCCGAACAGGCCATGAGGGGCCTTATAGTCCGAATGTGGCCTGGCAAGCCCCTGTCCGTAGCTACTTCGGTCTTGTGAGACGGCTGGTGGAAGCCTGCCCACGGCTTGAGGTCATCAAGCGGTCCATCTGCATCGAAGTTGCACGCAGGGCTTTTGCCCGGGCGAAGGTGCACTGGGCGAAGCTGGACGCTGTGAAGCTTGTGAAGGAGGGGCCGCCGGAGGGCAAGGAGCATCGCCGCCCCAAGAATTATTATGAGGGTTTCCTGGAGGGTTCCCGCCTAGTGGCAGATGAGTGTGCCAAGGATGTAATTTTTGAATGAACATGCTCATGTGATCCTATAATATGAAACGAGTTCATTTGCGCCATGCGACGCTTTATTAATTTAAAATATTACCTTTTGTGCGGCCGTTTATAAAATCTGAGAGTTGGCCAGTCGTCGGCTTCTGCCCCCATGTAACTAGTTCCGGGGTGTTTGGGATAAACCTGAACACCCTTTACCCCAATTTTGGGTCCTCCAAGGGAGGTGTTCAGCACAACGAACCAGGAAATCGGACTATAATGCTTTATCACTCTCATTAGCCATAGAAGTCTATGATTTTAAATTTTGGCGAAGCCCCTGGTATTCGGAGGGCCAACTTTGGGGCGCTATACACGCCTAAGCTGGACAAGGCCGACTCCTCGCCCAAAGCGGAAAAAGTCTTTAAGGACTTGAGACCTCTCGAACATGGACCAGTCTCTCGTGTTATCATGACAGTCAGTTTTTGGCTTTCTCTACTGAGGTGCTCGTCCGGAAGAACCGGGACACGATCGCAGTAGTTCTCCCACCGCTACCTTAGCCAATATAGCGGAACGTAAGGTACCAAAGCATGGGAGCGGGGCAACCCAACATTTGACCAAAGACATGATTCGGAGCTGATGCATATAATGTTATAAGTTCAGGGTGCCGCACTGTCGAAAGTGTTCGGACTTCTAGCGCCGTATTACGGGGTAAACGAGAGCCCCTGGCGTACTGACTGCACCCGAGCGTGCACGTGTGAAATGCCGTAAATGGACATGTAAGAGAAAGAGAAAACCTTAAATAATGTAATGACAGACTAATAATATGCATTGTTATTTGGATAATACGTCGAAGCGTACTGGTACAAGTAATGCAATAAGCATAAAGTAGGACAATTCGAAATGTCCTATCCCAAGGCAAGTTACGCATAAATAGTGAAAAGCGGGTATATCAAGTATTACCAGAGACCACCTGGTGGCTCCCGTGTTCATCTTAGCTTCTTGCCGCCTTGGTTGTTGCTTCCGGAGTGTGTCCGGCAAATCGGACTGCCGGAAAGGGCTTCCGAAGAGTTAGGCCCTGAAAGAGAAAAGGAATGTAAAAGGTATAATGCCCCTGGCGTGGTTAAGCCACAATGCGGGGCGTGACCTGATTGTGCCCCCGCTTATGTCCATGGTATTTTCAATGCGTAGTTATGTACGCGCGGCATGAATTTCATCGCTGCACTGGGACTGGGACGGGGGCCGGATTGCTAGGCGAGCGTTGATCGCGTCAGGCGGTCCTGTTGTAGATTGTTTCGGACTCGCTTGAAGGTGTCCGGGGGCTGTAACGCCGAATGAGTGGTCTGCCTGAACAGGTTGCTTTGTGCCTCTGCAGCAAGCGCCGTAGTGTGCTCTTCTGTACGAAGCAAGCGTTTTGTGTTTCTGTTTACAATTATGACCCCGCGGGGTTCTGGCATCTTGAGCTTGACGTATGCGTAATGCGGCACTGCGTTGAATTTTGCAAATGATGTCCGTCCGAGTAGTGCATGATAACCACTACGGAATGGGACGATGTCGAAGATTAACTCTTCGCTTCAGAAGTTATCTGGTGATCCGAAGACCACTTCCAGTGTGATTGAGCATGTGCAATGGGCCTGTACACCTGGGATTACGCCTTCAAAGGTGGTTTTGCTGGGTTTGATCCTTAAAGGATCGATACCCATTTTTCGCACTATATCCTGATAAAGTAGGTTCAGGCTGCTGCCGCCGTCCATAAGGACTCGATTGAGGTCAAATCCGTCAATGATGGGGTCTAGGACCAGTGCGGCGGATCCGCCATGATGGGTGCTACTGGAGTGGTCCCTGCGATCGAAGGTGATCGTACAAGCGGACCATGGGTTGAACTTCGGGGCGACGGGCTCCATCGCATAGACGTCCCTTAGTGCACGCTTCTGCTCCCTCTTGGGAATGTGGGTTGCGTATATCATGTTCACTGTCTTTACTTGTGGGGGAAACCCCTTCTGTCCTCCTGGGTTCGGTGGCCGGGGCTCCTCCTCGTCATCGCTATGCAGCCCCTTGTCCTTTTCGGAATTTAACTTGCCGGCCGGCTTGAACACCCAGCATTCTCTATTGGTGTAATTGGCTGACTTTTGGGGTGCCGTGGATTTGACACGAGCGATCCAGTATGCGATCTAGACTAGACGGAGCCGGAGTATTTCTTTTAAATGGCTTTTTCCGCTGACCGGATCTAGAGCCTCTGAATCCGGCATTGACTGCCGTGTCTTTGGTGTTATCACCGTTACTGCGGCGCTTTGGTCTATTACGACGTTGCCTACCGTTAACATCTTTGGTATCTGAGGTATCCGGATTCCTTGATGTGTTGTTGCTGCGAGCCAGCCAGCTATCCTCGCCCATGCAAAAGCGGGTCATGAGTGTTGTGAGGGCTGCCATAGATTTCGGCTTCTCTTGGCCGAGGTGGGGGGCGAGCCACTCGTCGCGGATGTTATGCTTGAATGCCACTAGGGCCTCTGCATCTGGACAGTCTACAATTTGGTTTTTCTTTGTCAGGAACCGAGTCCAGAATTGTCTGGCCGATTCCCCTGGTTGCTGGGTTATGTGGCTCAAGTCATCAACATCCGGTGGCCGCACATAAGTGCCCTGGAAGTTGTCAAGAAATGCGTCTTCCAGATCTTCCCAACTGCCGATGGAATCTGCTGGCAAGCTGTTAAGCCAATGCCGTGCTGGTCCTTTGAGTTTTAGTGGGAGGTACTTGATGGCATGTAGATCATCACCGCGGGCCATGTGGATGTGAAGGAGGAAATCCTCAATCCATACAGCGGGATCTGTTGTGCCATCATATGATTCGATATTTACGGGTTTGAAACCCTCTAGGAATTCATGATTCATAACTTCATCAGTGAAGCATAGGGGGTGTGCGGCACCTCTGTGCCGGGCTATATCCCAACGTAGTTCGTGTGAGTCTTGTCTGCTATATTCAGCCCGGCCGGATTTACTCTTGGTGTATCCGATGCGACGATCATCGTCCTATGTGGGTGCACGTGCCCGTGACCCATATATTGACCTTTTGATTTTTGCCTTACTGTCCAATATATCTCGTAGGTCCTCTATGTTACCCCGGTCCGTAGTATTTTTGACTGAGTGGCGACGGGGTGCGGGCTGAACTTTAGGCTGAAACGCCTTACTCACTCGGCCGCGTAGTGGCCGGTCAGCCGCATTGTACACTGGTGAATGAGGTTTCAATGCTTCCTCCTCGAGGTGAGGTAGCAACCTGCATTTTGGGTAACTCTTGGACGGGCGCTCGAGTTCATGCTCCTCGGCAGCAAGGACTTCGGTCCACCTGTCTGCTAGCAAGTCTTGATCAACTTGAAGCTGTTGCTGCTTCTTCTTCAAGCTATTTGACGTGGCCATAAGCCGGCGCTTGAAGCGCTCTTGCTCGATGGGGTCCTCAGGCACGATAAACTCATCGTTGCCGAGGCTTGCCTCGTCTTCGGAGAGAGGTATGTAATTGTCCTCCTCCGGTTCTCCATCTGCTACCTGCTCTGGAGGGCTAGCTTGTTCGTCCTCCGGCTCTACATCGTGCTGGAGGGGATTGTTGTTGTCTTCGGCACTATCCAGAGTGTTATTATCTCCTGTGCCGATATCACTGCTCCTGCTGTGGCGGGACTTAGAGCGGCGCCGCTGACATCGGCGCTTGGGTTGCTTCTTGGAGGGGTTATCCTCCGCTTTCTCGTCGCCATTGGCTTCTTTGGGGGTGTCCACCATGTATATATCATATGAGGAGGTGGCGGTCCAGTGCCCCGAGGGCGGTGGATCCTGTTCGTCTCCGGCTTCGTCGTCCATACCGTCGAAGTCTTCAGAGCCGAAGTCGAGCATGTTGGTTAAGTCGTCGACAGTGGCTACTAAGTGGGTGGTGGGTGGGCAGCGAATTTCTTCATCATCCGCATCCCATTCTACCCGAACATAGTTCAGCCAAGGTTCTCCTGACAGGGAGAGAGACCTTAATGAATTTAGCACATCCCCGAAGGGTGAGTGCTGAAAGATGTCCGTGGAGGTGAACTCCATGATCGGCGCCCAGTCGGATTTGACGGGCACGGATATGAGCGGCTCGAAGTCCGTGGCCGGAGATGAATCCACTGGTTTGGTGACACGGCTCTCGTAAGGGGTGAAGTCAGTATCCGGCTCTATCGCCACTGAGAGTGCGTCCTCCATGGCGGGGTCCATCCCTCCGCTCTCGGATGGCACGACTTACTCCAGATTAAAGGCCGGAGTAGCTGCGGATGCGATCTCCCGAACACTGTCCGACGGCAGAGTTACATCATGCTCATCGCGACTGCGCGGCTCATCCGGCATGGGCTCGAATCCGTCGAAGATCAAGTCTCCGTGGATATCAGCCGTGTAGTTCAAGTTTCCAAATCTGACCTGATGGCTAGGGGCGTAGCTCTCAATCTGCTCCAAATGGCCAAGTGAATTGGCCCGCAGTGCAAAGCCACCGAATATGAAGATCTGTCCGGGGAGGAATGCCTCACCCTGGACCGCATCGCTAGCAATGATTGAAGGAGCCATCAAGCCTTATGGTGACAACATAGTGGAACTCTCAATGAAAGCACCAATGTCGGTGTCAAAACCGGTGGATCTTGGATAGGGGGTCCCAAACTGTGCGTCTAAGGCGGATGGTAATAGGAGGCAGGGGACACAATGTTTACCCAGGTTCGGGCCCTCTTGATGGAGGTAAAACCCTACGTCCTGCTTGATTGTTCTTGATAATATGAGTAGTACAAGAGTTGATCTACCACGAGATCAGAGAGGCTAAACCCTAGGAGCTAGCCTATGGTATGATTGTATCTTGTCCTATGGACTAAAACCCTCCGGCTTATATAGACACTGGAGGGGGCTAGGGTTACACAAGGTCGCTTACAAAGGAGGAGATATACATATTCGTATTGCCTAGCTTGCCTTCCACGCCAAGTAGAGTCCCATCCGGACACGGGACGAAGTCTTCAATCTTGTATCTTCATAGTCCAACAGTCTGGCCAAAGGATATAGTCCGGCTGTCCGGAGACCCCCTAATCCAGGACTCCCTCAGTGGCAATGGATCTTCCCACCCATCCAACCCAGGCTATCAGAACAAACCGCAGCCTCATGCTCCAAGGTCAAGTGCTCCTTATCACCGTCCGCTCTCAGAGGTTACTTGCAACAAGTGTCAGCAGAAAGGGCACTATGCAAACAAATGCTTCAACCAAAGGCGCCTTCCGCCTCCTCCTCCTGTGAGCTCTGCCAGCAATGCAGTGGTCAAGCATAATCCCAAGTTTGCAAAGGTCAACATGATGAACGCAGCTTCGGCAGAGGACTCTTCAGAAGTAATCATGGGTAATCTTCCTGTTAATGATATTCCGACAAAAGTTCTTTTTAACACTGGTGCATCGTATTCTTTCATGTCATTCTCATTTGCATCGGAGCACAATGTTGACACAGAGGTTTTGTCCAAAGTCATGCAAGTTGTTTCTCCGGGAAAGCTTATGACTTCTAGTTTGGTTGCTCCTGATGTCTCTGTCCTGTTTAGAGACTATAAATTTCTGTCCTCTCCAATTGTTCTTGGTAACTCGGATATTGATCTAATTCTCGGCATGGACTGGCTTTCTAAGCACAAGGCTCAGCCTGATTGTGCTGCCACGTAGATTCAATTGACACACTCGTCTGAGGATGTGATCATCTATGCTGCTCGTGATGAAACCACTTGACTGTTTTCCCTCAATGTGAAGGGTGAGTTGAATGCCATCTCTCAGATTCCAGTCGTTTGTGAATATCAAGACGTCTTTCCAGAAGAGCTTCCAGGAATGCCTCCTCACCGGCCAGTTGAATTCATCATCGATCTTAAGCCTGGCACGGAACCTGTTTGCAAACGTCCTTACAAACTTGGACCAGAAGAGTTGAAGGAGCTGAAGAAACAACTTGATGAACAAGAGCGTATGGGTCTGATCCGACCAAGTTCTTCTCCATGGGGTTGTGGTGTTCTTTTTGTCAAGAAGAAGGATGGCACGGACCGACTTTGTGTCGACTACTGCCCATTGAACAAGAAGACCATAAAGAACAAGTACCCACTTCCCAACATCAATGAACTTTTCGAGCAACTCAAGGGTGCCCAAGTATTCTCTAAACTTGACCTTCATATGGGTTATCATCAGATTCGCATTCGTGAACAAGATTTCCCCAAGACAACATTCAGAACAAGCTATGGTTCTTATGAATATATTGTCATGTCTTTCGGCCTTGTTAATGCTCCTCCAACATTCTCTCGCATGATGAACTTCATCTTCAACCCTTACACAAATGATTTTCGTCTTTGTGTATCTCGATGATATTTTGGTCTTTTCCAAGAACAAGGAGGATCATGCCAAGCATATGATATTGGTACTCAACAAACTCAGAGAACATCAGTTCTATGCGATGTTTTCAGAGTGCGAGTTTTGGCTCGATGAGGTTCTCTACCTTGGGCATATCATCTCCGCCAAGGGCATAGCTTTTAATCCTGAGAAGGTGTCTGCATTTGTGAATTGGTAACCACCTCATAATGTGAAGCAGCTCCGCAGTTTCCTTGGGCTTGCAAGCTATTATCGAAGATTCGTTGAGAATTTCTCTAAGATTGCAAAGCCTCTTTCTAACCTCCTCCAGAAGCATGTGAAGTATGTATGGACGCTTGAATGTGACATTGCTTTCAACACCCTGAAAGAAAAGTTAGTCACAGCTCATGTTCTGACTCCTCCTGATGAATCCAAACCATTCGAAGTTTTCTGTGATGCCTCCCTGCAAGGTCTCGGTGCTGTGTTAATGCAAGAGAAGAAAGTTGTGGCTTATACCGCTCGTTAGTTGAAGCCCAACAAAAAGAACTACCCCACTCACGACCTCGAGTTGGCGGCAGTTGTCCATGCTCTGTTAACATGGAGACATCTCTTGTTGGGACGGAAAGTGGACATCTTCACTGATCATAAGAGCGTCAAGTATATCTTCACTCAGCCCAACCTAAACCTCAGGCAGACTCGTTGGGTCGAAATGATTCAAGAGTATAATCCGAGTATTGAATATACTCCAGGCAAGGCCAATGTCATTGCAAACGCTTTGAGCAGGAAGGCTTACTGCAACAGCCTAATTCTCAAACCCTTCCAACCGGACCTTTGTGAAGCTTTCTGCAAACTTAATCTCCAAGTGGTTCCTCAAGGATCTCTTGCCAACCTCCAAGTCTCTCCTACTTTGGAAGATCAAATTCATGAGGCACAACTTCTTGATGCCATGGTAAAGAAGGTGAAAAATGGGATTGCCAAGAGCCAACCCAAGTACAAGTGATATCGCCTTGATGACAAAGATACTCTATTCTTCGAGGATCGAATTGTTGTTCCTAAAGGTGACCTTCGTAAATTCATTATGAACGAGGCTCACGATTCACTCCTATCTATTCATCCTGGAAGTACAAAGATGTACCATGACCTCAAGCAGTCGTATTGGTGGACTCGAATGAAGCGATAAATTGCTCAGTTCGTGAATGAATGTGATGTTTGCAGAAGAGTGAAAGCAGAACACCAACAGCCAGCTGGTCTCCTCCAACCTCTTGCCATTCCAGAATGGAAGTTTGGCCATATTGAGATGGACTTCGTGACTGGATTTCCCAAGTCCAAACGTGCAAATGATGCTAACTTTGTTGTCATCGACAAGCTTACTAAAGTGGCTCATTTCCTTCCTATCAAAGAATCTATCATAGCAGCTCAGTTGGCAGAGCTATACACCTCTAGGATTGTCTCTTTGCATGGCATTCCACAGTTGATATCTTCAGATCGTGGAAGAATCTTTACTTCTAAGTTCCGGGACTCCTTTCAGAAGGCCATGGGCACCAACATTCGCTTCAGCACAGCCTTCCATCCTCAAACTAGTGGACAAGTTGAGCGAGTAAATCAAATTCTTGAAGATATGCTCAGGGCTTGTGTCATTTCCTTCGGTATGAAGTGGGAAGATTGTCTCCCATATGCCGAGTTTTCCTACAACAACAGCTTCCAAGCGAACTCGGGCAAGGCCCCATTCGAGATTCTCTATGGCAGAAAGTGTCATACTCCTCTTAATTGGTCAGAGACTGGTGAACGCCAACTTCTTGGCAATGACTTAATCACAGAGGCCGAAGAAATGCGCAAAGTCATACGTGAAAATCTCCAAGCCGCGCAATCGCGTCAGAAGAGTTACTATGATAGCAAGCATCGTGACTTGGCTTTCGAGATTGGAGACCATGTCTACCTTCGTGTCTCTCTAATGAAAGGTACTCGTCGCTTCAGTATCAAAGGGAAGCTTGCCCCTAGATACGAGGGTCCTTTCAAGATCATTGGAAAAAGAGGCGATCTCGCCTATCAACTTGAGCTTCCATCCAACTTTGCAAATGTGCATGACGTGTTTCACGTGTCTCAGCTTCGCAAGTCCTTCAAGACTCCTGACCGCACCATCAACTTCGAAGAGATTGATCTCCAAGAAGACATGTCTTATCATGAGCATCTTGTTGCTATTCTTGAAGAGACAGAGCACAAGACTCGCAACAAGTCTATCAAATTCCAGAAAGTGAAGTGGTCACACCATTCCGACCGAGAAGCCACCTGGGAACGCGAGGACCACCTCCGTTCCGAATATCCGGAGTTCTTTCAGTCCTAGATCTCGGGACGAGATCTTTTTGTAGTGGTGGAGTGTTGTAACGCCCTGGATGTAACTTACCAAATTTGTACTCCAACTCTTGCCATTTTTGGCTCTAAGTTATGAGATTCCCTTCGTGGTTGGGTTTTGCCTTCGTTTTGCTTTTTGTTCATGTCATGCATTTCATATCATGTCATCATGTGCATCTCATTTGCATACGTGTTCGTCTCATGCATCCGAGCATTTTCCCCGTTGTCCGTTTTGCAATCCAACACTCCTACGTCCTTCGGCGCCCCCCTTATGCCTCTTTCCGTGGGTGGGTGCTAAACGTTCTCGGAATGGACCGAGATTTGCCAAGCGGCCTTGGTACACCACCGATAGACCGCCTGTCAAGTTTCGTGCCATTTGGAGCCCGTTTGGTACTCCAACGGTTAACCGGGGATCTGTAAAGGCCTCGTGTGTGTTGCAGCCCAACACCCCTACAAAGTGGCCCAATTACCCATCCAAACCCCCCATCCTCTCGGCCGTTCGATCACGATCGCGTGGCCGAAAACCACTCTCCATTTGGACACTCCCACCTCCTTCTAGGTATAAATATGTGCACCCCTCCTCAAATCCCGGTTGAAACCCTAGCTAAATTTCCCCCGCCGCCACCGGACACATCCGGATTGGACCGGACGCGTCCGCGCCGCCGCTCGCAGCCAACCGCCACCTGTCGCGTGGCACGCCGCCGCCCGCCGCCGCACCAGCTCGCCGAGGCCCGAAACCGGCCCCCGCGGGCCCGCTCCTCCGCCGCCTGCGCCCCGCACGACCGCCGCCCGAGCGCCGCCGTTCTTCCATCGCCGGTGCTCCTCCCAGAGTTCCTCCCGCCGGCGACCCCGCGCCGCGCGAGCCCGAACTCCTATCGGTACCGAGTTCCCCGTGATGCCCCGGCGACCCGCGCCACCACCTCGGCATCGCCGGACTCCGGCGCCGCCCTGCACCTCCAGCGCGTCAACCGCTGATAACCCACAAGTATAGGGGATCACAACAGTTTTCGATAAGTAAGAGTGTCGAACCCAACGAGGAGCTAAATGTAGAACAAATATTCCCTCAAGTTCTATCGACCACCGATACAACTCTACACACGCTTGATGTTCGCTTTACCTAGAACAAGTACGAAACTAGAAGTACTTTGTAGGTGTTGTTGGATAGGTTTGCAAGATAATAAAGAGCAAGTAAATAAAAGCTAGGGGCTGTTTAGATAAAGACACAACTAAGTTAGGTTTAGTAGAGAGCTTGTTGTTACGAGAAAGTTATTTGTCCCTAGGCAATCGATAACTAGACTGGTAATCATTATTGCAATTTTATATGAGGGAGGGGCATAAGCTAACATACTTTCTCTACTTGGATCATATGTACATATGATTGGAACTCTAGCAAGCATACGCAACTACTAAAGATCATTAAAGTAAAACCCAACCATAGCATTAAAGCATCAAGTCCTCTTTATCCCATACGCAACAACCCCCTTACTCGCGTGTGTGTTTCATTCACTCACGCAACCCTCTATAAGCGAATCATGAACGTATTGCAACACCCTACAGTGGGGATCCCTCATGCTTGCGCGACACGGAGAGCACCATAGGACAGCACCAATAATAAAACATGCAACTCAAACCAATCTTGATCATCAAATAGCCCATAGGACAAAACGGATCTACTCAAACATCATAGGATAGCCATACATCATTGGGAAATAATATATAGCATTGAGCACCATGTTTAAGTAGAGATTACAGCGGGTAAGAGAGAGGTTACACCGCTGCATAGAGGGGGGAAGAGTTGGTGATGATGGCGGTGAAGTTGTTGGTGAAGATTGCGGTGATGATGATGGCCACGGCAGCGTTCCGACGCCACCGGAAGAGAAGGGGAGAGGGGGCCCCGTTGTCTTCTTCTTCCTTAACCTCCTCCCTAGATGGGAGAAGGGTTTCCCCTCTGGTCCTTGGCCTCCATGGCATGGGAGGGGCGAGAGCCCCTCCGAGATTGGATCTATCTCTCTCTGTTTCTGCGTTCCCAGATTCTTCCCTTTCACCATTTCTTATATTCCCGGAGATACGTAACTCCGATTGGGCTGAAATTTTAACATGATCTCTATCCTGATATTAGCTTTCTTGCAGCGAAAGAAGGGCATCAACCGCCTTACGGGGTGGCCACGAGGGTCAGGGGCGCGCCCCCTGCCTCGTGGCCCCCTCGAGCATCGTCTCACGTGGATTTTTCTTCCCAAAAAAACATATATATTCCAAAAAAAATCTCCATCAGTTTTTATCCCGTTTGGACTCCATTTGATATGGATATTCTGCGAAACAAAAAACATGCAACAAATAGGAACTGGCACTGGGCACTGGATCAATATGTTAGTCCCAAAAATAGTATAAAAAGTTGCCAAAAGTATATGAAAGTTGTAGAATATTGGCATGGAACAATCAAAAATTATAGATACGACGGAGACGTATCAGCATCCCCAAGCTTAATTCCTGCTCGTCCTCAAGTGGGTAAATGATAAAAAGGATAATTTTTGATGTGGAATGCTACCTAGCATAATCTTGATCACATATCTAATCATGGCATGAATATTAAGATACGAGTGATTCAAAGCAATAGTCTATCATTTGACATAAAAACAATAATACTTCAAGACTACTAATAAAGCAATCATGTCTTTTCAAAATAACATGGCCAACGAAAGCTATCCCTACAAAATCATATAGTCTGGCTATGCTCCATCTTCACCACACAAAATATTCACATCATGCACAACCTCGATGACAAGCCAAGCAATTGTTTCATACTTTTGACGTTCTCAAACCTTTTCAACTTTCACGCAATACATGAGCGTGAGCCATGGACATAGCACTATAGGTGGAATAGAATGGTGGTTGTGGAGAAGACAAAAAGGAGAAGATAGTCTCACATCAACTAGGCGTATCAACGGGCTATGGAGATGCCCATCAATAGATATCAATGTGAGTGAGTAGGGATTGTCATGCAATGGATGCACTAAGAGCTATAAGTTTATGAAAGCTCAGACTGAAACTAAGTGGGTGTGCATCCAACTTGCTTGCTCATGAAGACCTCGGGCATTTGAGGAAGCCCATCGTTGGAATATACAAGCCAAGTTCTATAATGAAAATTCCCACTAGTATATGAAAGTGATAACTCAAGAGACTCTCTATATGAAGAACATGGTGCTACTCTGAAGAACAATTGTGGTAAAAGGATAGTAACATTGCCCCCTTTTCTTTTTCTTTTTTTTGAGTGGGCTTCTTTGGCCCCCTTTTTTATTTAGGCTTCTTTGGCCTCTCTTTTTTTGGGGAGGCAATGCTCTAATAATGATGATCATCACACTTTTATTTACTTACAACTCAATATTACAACTCGATACTAGAACAATGATATGACTCTATATGAATGCCTCCGGCAGTGTACTGGGATGTGCAATGATCTAACGTAGCAATGACATCAAAAAAACGGACAAGCCATGAAAACATCATGCTAGCTATCTTACGATCATGCAAAGCAATATGACAATGAATGCTCAAGTCATGTATATGATGATGATGGAAGTTGCATGGCAATATATCTCAGAATGGCTATGGAAATACCATGATAGGTAGGTATGGTGGCTATTTTTAGGAAGGTATATGGTGGGTTTATGGTACCGGCGAAAGTTGCGCGATACTAGAGAGGCTAGCAATGATGGAAGGGTGAGAGTGCGTATAATCCATGGACTCAACATTAGTCATAAAGAACTCACATACTTATTGCAAAATTTTATTAGCCCTCGAAGCAAAGTACTACTACGCATGCCCCTAGGGGGATAGATTGGTAGGAAAAGACCATCGCTCGTCCCCGACCGTCACTCATAAGGAAGACAATCAATAAATACCTCATGCTCCGACTTCGTTACATAACGGTTCACCATACGTGCATGCTACGGGAATCACAAACCTCAACACAAGTATTTCTACTAATCCACAACTACCCACTAGCATGACTCTAATATCACCATCTTTATATCGCAAAACTATTGCAAGGAATCAAACATATCATATTCAGTGATCTACAAGTTTTTTGTAGGATTTTATGACTAACCATGTGAATGACCAATTCCTGTCATCTCTCTAAATAGATATAAGTGAGGCAAGAGAGTTTAATTCTTTCTACAAAATATATGCCCACGCTCTAACAAATATAAGTGAAGCAAAAGAGCATTCTACAACTGGCGGTTTTCTATGTAAAGAGAAACAAGCAATCCAAACTTCAAATGATATAAGTGAAGCGCATGAAGCATTCTATAAAGCCATACTCAAAAGATATAAGTGAAGTGCATAGAGCATTCTATAAATAAACCAAGGACTATCTCATACCAGCATGGTTCATAAAAGAAAAATGAAAACTAAATGCAAAAGACGCTCCAAGATTGCACATATCGCATGAACGAAACGAATCCGAAAACATACTGATACTTTTTGAAGAAAGAGGGGATGCCTTCCAGGGCATCCCCAAGCTTAGACGCTTGAGTATCCTTGAATATTTACTTGGGGTGCCTCAGGCATCCCCAAGCTTGAGCTCTTGTCTCTCTTCCTTCTTCTCACATCGAGACCTTCTCGATCATCGAACACTTCATCCACACAAAACTTCAACAGAAAACTCGGTAAGACCCGTTAGTATAATAAACCAAATCACTACTCTAAGTACTGTTGCAAACCAATTGATATTTTGATTTTGCATTGTGTCTACTGTAATATAACTTTTTCATGGCTTAATCCACGTATATGAATTGATAGTTTCATCAAAACAAGCAAACTATGCATCAAAAACAGAATCTGTCTAAAACAGAACAATCTGTAATAATCTAAACATTCACCATACTTCTCATACTTGAAACATTCTGCCAAAATTAGGAAAAATAAAAAATTTGTATAGAAAGACATTGCAAAAAGAATCAGAACCATTTGACATTCCAACTAAAAATGTCAAATCGCGCACTACAGCCAAAGTTTCTGTCCTGCACCGTACAGACCATCAAGCAAATGTAAACATCCTAAAGGAAAACCTTGGCACATTATTTTTATAATATAATGGAATTGTACAAGGGGATAATTATTTTTGTTGAAAATTTTCTGTAATCAAGATTCACAAAGTTTCAGTGAGCATGAACAAAGTTCAAGGAGCTCTCCCACTTCAACAATGCTTGTCGTTCTCACTTTCACTTTCCTTTTTGAAAAAGTTTTGGGTTCCCCTCTTTATTTTTGTTGTTTTTAAACTATATGAAAGCACTCAACAGAAATAAATGACTCTCTAAAACTTCCGGGTTGTCTCCCTGGCAGCGCTTTCTTTAAAGCCATTAAGCTAGGCATATAGTGCTGAAGTAGTGAATCCACCCGGATCCCAAGGTATATCAAAGCCAATTTTAATTAACAATGATTTGTAATTTAGTAGTGAGCACAAAGCAACATATATCATGTAGCAACGAAGTATAACTCTCTTCCTATGCATCGGCATGTCATAAAAGAACAATTCATGCACACATAGTAAAGACCAATGCATAGTATAAACAGTTTCTTGCAATTTTGTTGTATTGGAAACATAAAGAGGCGGAGATGTAGTTCCTTTCTCATAATAATTGCAAGTAGGAGCAGCAAGCACATGCATATTATATCTATTAAAATCATCATGTGTAATAGTAAAACGCAACCCATCAATATAATCCATAATAAGGGTAAACTTCTCTGATATAGTGTAGTTGGGAGAATTCAAAAAGAGAATAGGACTATCATGCGTGGGTGCAATAGCAACAATTTCATGTTTAACATAAGGAACTATAGCAATTTCATCTCCATAAGCATAATTCATATTGGCATCTTGGCCACAAGCATAGCAAGCATCATCAAAAAGGGATATTTCAAGAGAATCAACGGGATCATAATAATTATCATAGTATTCATCCTTCGGTAAGCACGAAGGGAAATTAAAAAATGTATGAGTTGAAGAGTTACTCTCATTAGAAGGTGGGCACGGGTGATCAATCCGCTCTTCCTCCTTTTGTTCTTCGCTCTCCTCCTCATCTTTTTCATCCAATGAGCTCACAGTTTCATCAATTTCTTCTTCCATAGACTCCTGCAAAATATTAGTCTCTTCTTGGACAGCGGAGACTTTCCCAATAAGTGCATTAATATCGTAATTGTATTCATAATTCTCATAACAATATTTAAGGGTAGCTAAATTTTCAGGTCTATAAACTGAATCATCAAAGTCTTCAAACTCTTTAAACATAGATTCAATTTCATAAGCACCCATAAAAGCAAAAAATTCTTCTATTTGTTCCACATCATAGTAATCATATATACCATTAGCATAAGAAGCTAAGGTTTTATTATCATTAAATTCACATGAAAAGGGAAGGTGTGGAGCCTTCACCCTAGAGCAACAAGTATAATCATATCTCAAGCATAGTTGCCTAGCATACCAGTTCAATATATGAATTTGATCCCATAATAGTTTCCCTTTTGTGTCAAGAGATAATCCCTAAAGTATTCATGTTGATCCAACGTTACTCCCATTACATAATTGAATGGGGTTTTCTCAGGATTATTAAAGTAGTACATAATATCTTTCACATAACCAGCATCAAGGGTTTTAGGAGGTTCCCCATCTCCATGAGTAGCAAGTACACCTAATTTTTTTGGTATTTCGTGTTCCATATCCATAACTAAAGATAAAGAACAACTAAGAACAGCAAAGAAAAATTACTTAGTGATAAAGCAAACAAGCACACACGAGAATATTCATCCCACGCTATTGCTCCCCGACAACGGCGCCAGAAAAAGGTCTTGATAACCCACAAGTATAGGGGATCGCAACAATTTTCGATAAATAAGAGTGTTGAACCCAACGAGGAGCTAAAGGTAGAACAAATATTCTATCAAGTTCTATCAACCACCGATACAACTCTACGCACGCTTGATGTTCGCTTTACCTAGAACAAGTATGAAACTAGAAGTACTTTGTAGGTGTTGTTGGATAGGTTTGCAAGATAATAAAGAGCACGTAAATAAAAGCTAGGGGCTGTTTAGATAAAGACACAACTAAGTTAGGTTTAGTAGAGAGCTTGTTGTTATGAGAAAGTTATTTGTCCCTAGGCAATCGATAACTAGACCGGTAATCATTATTGGAATTTTATATGAGGGAGAGGCATAAGCTAACATACTTTCTCTACTTGGATCATATGCACTTATGATTGAAAATCTAGCAAGCATCCGCAACTACTAAAGATCATTAAGGTAAAACCCAACCATAACATTAAAGCATCAAGTCCTCTTTATCCCATACGCAACAACCCCCTTACTCGGGTTTGTGTTTCAGTCACTCACGATACCCACTATAAGCGAATCATGAACGTATTGCAACACCCTACAGCGGGGATCCCTCACACTTGTGTGACACGGAGAGCACCATAGGACAGCACCAATAATAAAACATGCAACTCAAACCAATCTTGATCCTCAAATAGCCCATAGGACAAAACGGATCTACTCAAACATCATAGGATAGCCATACATCATTGGGAAATAATATATAGCGTTGAGCACCATGTTTAAGTAGAGATTACAGCGGGTACGAGAGAGGTTACACCGCTGCATAGAGGGGGGAAGAGTTGGTGATGATGGCGGTGAAGTTGTTGGTGAAGATTGCGGTGATGATGATGGCCACTGCAGCGTTCCGGCGCCACCAGAAGAGAAGGGGAGAGGGGGCCCCTTTGTCTTCTTCTTCCTTGACCTCCTCCCTAGACGGGACAAGGGTTTCCCCTCTGGTCCTTGGCCTCCATGGCATGGGAGGGGCGAGAGCCCCTACGAGATTGGATTTGCCTCTCTGTCTCTCTCTGTTTCTGCGTTCCCAGATTCTTCTCTTTCACCGTTTCTTATATTCCTGGAGATCCGTAACTCCGATTGGGCTGAAATTTTAACACGTTCTCTATCCTGATATTATCTTTCTTGCGGCGAAAGAAGGGTTTCAACAGCCTTACGGGGTGGCCACGAGGGTCAGGGGCGCGCCCCCTGCCTCGTGGCTCCCTCGGGGCATCGTCTCGCATGGATTTTTCTTCCCAAAAATCACATATATTCCAAAACAATCTTCGTCGGTTTTTATCCCGTTTGGACTCCGCTTGATATGGATATTCTGCGAAACAAAAAACATGCAACAAACAGGAACTGGCACTGGGCACTGGATCAATATGTTAGTCCCAAAAATAGTATAAAAAGTTGCCAAAAGTATATGAAAGTTGTAGAATATTGGCATGGAACAATCAAAAATTATAGATACGACGGAGACGTATCAACCGCCGTCGCCCCGCCTCTCCTCACCTCCGGCCACATCCCCGCACCGTTCTCCGGCGAGCTCGCACCGGCCTTCCTCGACTTCCGTGCCAGATCCATATCTGAACACTAGGGTTGACCTGAAAATTCCTCCAAGTCTTTTTATTTTTGCATTCTGAAGCCCTATTCATCATTCCATAACTCCTCGTCCGTAGATCCGTTTCGCATGCATGATATATAAAAATATTCATCATGATGTGCTCTTCATTTTTTCCATTGTGCCATTCTTGTTTGAGTCCATCTTGATGCCCAAATCGTTGATGCAAGAGTGCTATAAAATGTTAGGTGCTGATTCTTAGCAGAGTATGAGCTTTTGTCATTTTTGCTACAATTGTTGTGTGCTACATATGAACATGAGCTCTACATGTGTTTTGGTATATGCCATGCCATATTTACAGGGGTGTATGCCATGTATTTTTGTGATCTTTTTGGTGACTAGCACATGCATGCAAAATAGCTCTCGTGATATTGCTGATTTCAGAGACTTAGAATTTCACCAAGTCATTTCCCTGCTATTATTTTTATGTCATGTATTCATGTTGCCACAGTGAGATCCATGCTTCTTTTGAGTATGTTCAGTAAGGATGATTTGGACATATTGTTATTCTCTATCCATCCATGCCCCTGTTTGGACATATGGAGTACTCTAGCATGACTTAATCTTGCTCTACTTTTGCTATAAAATGTTCCTGGCAGATTGTTTACATGTTAATCAATTTTGCCATGGTTGTTGTAGTTGATCCAAGCATGCTATAAACTTGTTCTTGCCTTGGTTAGCTTCTTGAACATGCCATCTTGCTGATGCTATGCTTATCTTGTCATGCAATGCCCTGTGTTGAGTGAATCGAGCTTGCAAAGTTGCCTTCATAATTTTGTTTATACCATGCCCAGTTTTTTGCTAAGTCTGAATCTGTTAATGAAACTTGCTATGTTTACATGGGTGCCATCATATCTCTTGATCCTTTTTGTCTTATGGTCAGTAAGGGACTTCTGTTCTATGCTTTGAGTAGATTCATGCCATGCCTTTTCTTGCTATGTTATGTTCTTGTAGCATGTTGTTTGCTTGCTCTAAACATTGCTTCCTGATGTTAATTCCTGGCATGTTAGTTTTTTCACTAAGTCTGTGAAGCTGGTATCTTTTGCACTTTTGTCATGCTTGTTTCAGCCTGCTCTTGTGTGATTTAGATGTAGCTCATTGTTCATCTTTTTTAAGCATCTTGAGTAGATCACTGCCATGTGCTTTGTTGCTATGTTGGAGTGCAGTAGCTTAGTTTCTTGTTGCACTCTAGATGGCATCGTGCTGTTAATCACAGAATTGTGCCATTCTTGTTTTTCTTGCCATTTGCAAACCGTGCATCCGATTTTGGTGATCTTTATACCAATTTCGACCGAAATCAACTCATATTTCCAACGGCACACTTGGTTTGCCATGTTGATGCCTGGTTCATACTTTTCCTTCCGGAGCACGCATATGCATTGCATATCACATCTCGCATATCATGCCATGTTTTGCATCATGTTGCTTGCACATTGCACTGTGATTGATTGTTGGTCTTTTGCTTGTGTGCTTGCCTTGGGTAGAGCCGGGAGACGAGTACGTGATCGAGGATCCCATTGAGTACGCTTACGAGGATCAAGCTTTCCTCAACTCAGAGAACTTTGCAGGCAAGATGACCATACCCTCGAAATCACTTCTATTTTTGCTTGCTAGTTGTTCGCTCTATTGCTATGCCGCGATACCTACCACTTGCTATATCATGCCTCCCATATTGCCATGTCAAACCTCTAACCCGCCTTTCCTAGCAAACCGTTGTTTGGCTATGTTACCGCTTTGCTTAGCCCCTCTTATAGTGTTGCTAGTTGCAGGTGAAGATGGAGTTTGTTCCATCTTGGAACATGGATTTTGTTGGGATATCATTATTATATCTTGTTTACTTTAATGCACCTATATACTTGGTAAAGGGTGGAAGGCTCGGCCTTATGCCTGGTGTTTTGTTCCACTCTTGCCGCCCTAGTTTCCGTCATACCGGTGTTATGTTCCTTGATTTTGCGTTCCTTACGTGGTTGGGTTATAATGGGAACCCGTTGACAGTTCGCCTTGAATAAAACTCCTCCAGCAAGGCCCAACCTTGGTTTTACCATTTGCCACCTAAGCCTTTTTCCCTTGGGTTCCGCGCACTCAAGGGTCATCTTTATTTGAAGCCCCCGGGCCAGTGCTCCTCTGGGTGTTGGTCCAACTTGTCAGCCGCCGGTGGCCACCAAGGGCAACTCTGGGCTGGCCTACCGGAAGTTTAGACAATTCGGTCTGCCCTGAGAATGAGATATGTGCAACTCCAAACAGGATTTGTCAGCACATTCGGGTGGCTTTGCTGGTCTTGTTTTACCATTGTCGAAATGTCTTGTAACCGGGATTCCGAGTCTGATCGGGTCTTCCTGGGACAAGGAATATCCTTCGTTGACCGTGAGAGCTTGTGATGGGCTAAGTTGGGACACCCCTGCAGGGTTTTGAACTTTCGAAAGTCATTCCCACGGTTATTTGCAAATGGGAATTTGTTAATATCCAGTTGTAGAGAACCTGACACTTAACTTAATTAAAATGAATCAGCCGCGTGTGTAGCCGTGATGGTCCCTTTTCGACGGAGTCCGGGAAGAGAACACGGACTCGTGTTATGCTTGAACATAAGTAGTTTCAGGATCACTTCTTGATCATTTTAGCTTCTCGACCGTGCTTTGCTTCTCTTCTCACTCTCTTTTGCGTATGTTAGCCACCATACATGCTAGTGCTTGCTGCAGCTCCACCTCACTACCTTTTTCTACCCATAAGCTTAAATAGTCTTGATCGCGAGGGTGTGAGACTGCTGAGTCCCCGTGACTCACAGATTACTTCCAAAAACAGATGCAGGGGATGCGACTGAACTCAAGTGGGAGTTCGACAAGGATTCGTGACGTTACTATGTGTTTTTTCCAGACGATCAGTAGAGGAGCCCAGTTGGGGCGATCGGGGATCTAGCATTTGGGGTTGTCTTTATTCATTTGGTTCCGTAGTCGGACCTTTATTGTATTATGGATGATGTAATGCTATATTTATGTATTGTGTGAAGTGGCGATTGTAAGCCAACTCTTTATCCCATTCTTATTCAGTACATGGGATGTGTAAAGATTGCCCCTCTTGCGACATGCCTACTATGCGGTTATGCATCTATGTCGTGCTCCGACACGTGGGAGATATAGCCGCATCGTGGGTGTTACAGAGACCACGCGTGAGTCACCTCGTACCTACACAAACAAATAAGAACCTCGCAACCAACGCGATAAAGGGGTTGTCAATCTCTTCACGGCCACTTGCAAGATTTGATAGAGATAATGATAATAAGATAAATATTTTTGGTATTTTTATGATATAGATTGAAAGTAAATAGTACGAAATAAAATAGATTGGAAACTTATATGATGGAGAATAGACCCGGGGGCCATAGGTTTCACTAGTGGCTTCTCTCAAGATAGCACAAGTATTACGGTGGGTGAACAAATTACTGTCGAGCAATTGATAGAAAAGCGAATAATTATGAGAATATCTAGGTATGATCATGTATATAGGCATCACGTCCGTGACAAGTAGACCGACTCCTGCCTGCATCTAGTACTATTACTCCACACATCGACCGCTATCCAGCATGCATCTAGAGTATAAAGTTCATAAGAATGGAGTAATGCTTTAAGCAAGATGACCTGATGTAGAGGGATAAACTCATGCAATATGATATAAACCCCATCTTTTTATCCTCGATGGCAACAATACAATACGTGACGTTTCCCTTTTTGTCACTAGGATCGAGCACCGCAAGATTGAACCCAAAGCTAAGCACTTCTCCCATTGTAAGAAAGATCAATCTAGTAGGCCAAACCAAACTGATAATTCAAAGAGACTTGCAAAGATAACCAATCATACATAAAAGAATTCAGAGAAGATTCAAATATTGTTCATAGATAATCTTGATCATAAACCCACAAATCATCGGATCTCGACAAACACACCGCAAAAGAAGATTACATCGAATAGATCTCCAAGAGAATCGAAGAGAACTTTGTATTGAGATCCAAAGAGAGAGAAGAAGCCATCTAGCTAATAACTATGGACCTGAAGGTCTGAGGTAAACTACTCACACATTAGTGGAGGGGCCATGGAGTTGATGTAGAGGCCCTCCGTGATCAATGCCCCCTCCGGTGGAGCTCCAGAAAAGGCCCCAATATGGGATCTCTTGGGTACAGAAGGCTGCGGCGGTTGAAATAGGATTTCATGGTGCTCCTGGATGTTTTCGGCGTATGTGAACATATATAGGAGGAAGAAGTAGGTCGGTTGAGCCACGAGGGGCCCACGAGGGGGAGGGTGCGCCCAGGGGGGTAGGCACGCCCCCCTGCCTCGTGGCCGCCTCGTTGATTGCTTGACGTCCACTCCAAGTCCTCTGGATCACGTTTGTTCCAAAAAATCACGCTCCCGAAGGTTTCATTCCGTTTGAACTCCGTTTAATATTCTTTTTCTGTGAAACACTAAAATAGGAAAAAAAAACAGCAATTTGGGTTGGGCCTCCAGTTAATAGGTTAGTCCCAAAAAAATATAAAAGTGTAAAATAAAGCCCATTAACATCCAAAAAAGATAATATAATAGCATGGAACAATCAAAAATTATAGATACGTTGGAGACGTATCAAGTGATGAGGGCAGAGCACCCGAAGGGACGCGGGAGCAGAGCGCGCGCGGCGGGACGCTACTAGAGCGCGCCGTGGCCGCCTGAACCGCAAGCAACCACACGCATGGAGCAGTTGAACATGCGGAAAATGGTCGCCTATAAGTCGGCCGACAGTTGCATCGCTGCATAGAGAGCGGCCGGGTGGTACCACCTCCGTCTAGTCTATAGTCTCCTTTATATTCCGTGGCATACTTTACCCTCAAATTTAACCAACAAAATGTTAATGCATGTTTTAAAAATTATATAATTGGAAACTATGTTCAAATACAAATCCAACTATATAATCTTTGGCGACATGCATTCGTATTTTATTCGTTAAATCATACTTATAAACCAGGATGGTGGTATAGTAGGTAATTAAATCGCAAACGTTTTTTATTAACTGTATGTGTACGTGGCCTTTCGTCCTCCTCTCGCACGTCTTGTCACCCAGCTGCCACATACGGCTTACACCGCAAGCTTCTGTAGCGCGCGGGGGTGTTCTTTTTGCCAAACGGTGGCGCCAATGAATCATCGGTGAGCCCGTTCCCGCATAACCTCTCAGGTTATCGCGCAAGCTTCCCGCCCGACTCGGTGAAATCCCCCAAAATCCCAATGCTTACCGGCTAGCTATAAAAACCCTCACGGACGGCGAGTCCTGCGTTGCATTTTCCCCTCCATCCATGTAGCTTATCTTGTCTACTTCTCCCACATTCGCCAATGGCACCGGTCCGTCGTCGTCGCTCAGCAACTCCGCTGTCATCAGAGGACAGCTCCACCTGGGACGCTACACCGCGGCGGCAGCGTAGTCCCCGGTGTAGTGTAGTGCGCGTGGCGTCCCTATTGGGTGTGTGCGGAACACCCACCACACGCTCCGCCGTCGGTCCCCATCGACAGATGTTGCCGGCCGCTGTTGCCACCACACCACCGTCGAAAGCCAGGGCCATCACCCGCTCCGCTGTCGCGGCCCGAAGGCGGGAAATGGCTGTCGTGGCCGCCACCCCACTGCCGGCCACTGTGGCCATCACCTGCTCGACCACCGCGGCCCGAAGGCGGGAGGTGGTGGTCGTGGCCGCCACCCCGTCGTCGGCCGTCGTGGCCGCCAACCCACCGTCGACCACCGGGGTCATCACCCGCTCTGCCACCACCGCCTGAAGGCGGGAGGCAGAGGTGGATGCCCGCACGTGCGACAGCGACCTTGCACGCTACACCGAGTTCCTGCAGGAGGAGGAGAAGCGCCTCGTCGAGCCTTACCGCTGCAGTGGCAGCGGCACACGCTGCCTCAGAGGCGAGGAATCAGGAGATCTACAAGGAGAACCACCGCTTCGAGAGGGGTCGTCTGGAGCGACAGAGGGCATTCGAGGCGAGCGTTGCTGAAGCTGCATTAGCGGCAGGCACCGCATTGCGGTTGCCCACCTCATCGTTAGGCTCCTCCTTCTCCGCCTCTTAATGAGCGCGCTCGGCAGAGGAGAGGCGACCGGAAGTAGTACAAAGCCCCTCCGCAGTAGTAGTAGTATTTAGGGGCTATTTCGTTCAGTTCATCTAACTATAGATATGGTGGAACTGTACAACGTACTTAAAATTAGCTAGTATATATAGTTGAACTAGCTATTTCAGTACATGGTTGGCAACAATTGGGGAAAAGTTTGGTCGGTTCAGCTGTCGAGTTGAACTGTTTGTATAAATTAAGAACGACTGCTTAATCTATGAATGAAATATATGCTTTATTACTAAATTTTAGTTGCAAAAATTAGATACTGCTAGTGATTTTTTGCTCCATATTTTGACAAATCGCAGTGTTACAAGGATTGACAAATCTTACCAAATTGTTTGTACGTGGTTCCACACGGGTCATCTAAACAATTGTTTGCGTTGAAGGGATGCACAAATCCTGGGCTACTCTCACTTTGCATACAGATGTTCTATCTAAAACGTTTGCAATCCAGAGCTGCAGAAATCCTGCTCGGCACATTTTCTCTTGGCTTCCTGGGGAAGTTGTTGGTTTGCATATGGGTGTTATAAAACGTTTTGCGATGAGTGTTTTATATTTAAAAGGCGAATTAAACTGCTGCTTGGGCGCCATTAATGGAGAGGATGCGAGCAATGCAGGCGGCCATGGAAGTCAAAGGGCTCGCTTCTAAGTGAACCTGCACAACGTACAACTCGCATGCTTCCCGGTGAGATTACACACTCAAGGACAGCTTGCACGCCCCTCGGCCAGCCTACGCACCGGACGGCGCTCGCACGCGTCCCGTTCAGTCAAGGTCAAGTAGCTGTCCACATGGCACCTCCTACATCCATTAAAACCAAGACACGTGGCGTCACGTGAATGGTTAATAGAATTTTGGATTTACTAGAATTTAAAAACCAGGCATCTCAATGTTTTGCCGGGAATCAACGGTGCCCGGGTGTTTGAAGTCCATTCCCATTTCTTGCATGGGACCTAAGCATGCACCCGAGGACACATATTTGATTTCTCAACCAATTTATATGGACTGGAGCATGTGCATGTAGTTCAAATTTGAATTATGCACATAAATGCATTGAAAACTCAGTTAATGCATAAAAATGTCCAAACGAACCCCGAAAAATCACAAAAATTCACACAACACTCCTATTGTTCTATGTTGACACGAGAAAAAAATTTGAAAGCAATAAGAGGCAATGGCTATTGTTTCGTCCACAAAGGTGGGACGTTCCCTACCGAAAACCATCATGCTTGTTGTGAGAAGCTCCGGTTTGTGAGAAGCATATACCCAAACCTGCCCCAAAGGGGACAAAATTTGTACCAGGGCATGTTGATGCTGCTCCATGATAGCATGCCAAGTTTCATGAATTTCAGACGAGTTTTGGATTTACTAGAATTTAAAATCCAGGCATCTCAATGTTTTGCCGGCAGTCAACGACGCCCCGGTGTTTGAAATTCATTCTCATTTCTTGCATGGGACCTAAGCATGCACCCAAGGACACATATTTTATTTTTCAACCAATTTATATGCACTGGAGCATGTGCATGTAGTTCAAATTTGAATTATGCACATAAAATGCATTGAAAACTCAGTTAATGCATAAAAATGTCCAAACGAACCCCGAAAAATCACAAAAAAGCACACAACACTCATGTTGTTCTATGTTGACACAAGAAAATTTTGAAAGCAATAAGAGGCAATGGATATCGTTTCGTCCACAAAGGTGGTACTTTCCCTACCGAAAACCATCATGCTTGTTGTGAGAAGCATATACCCAAACCTGCCCCAAATGGGACAAAATTTGTACCAGGGCATGTTGATGCCGCTCCATGATAGCATGCCAAGTTTCATGAATTTCAGACGAGTTTTGGATTTACTAGAATTTAAAATCCAGGCATCTCAATGTTTTGCCGGCAGTCAACGACGCCCCGGTGTTTGAAATTCATTCTCATTTCTTGCATGGGACCTAAGCATGCACCCAAGGACACAGATTTTATTTTTCAACCAATTTATATGCACTGGAGCATGTGCATGTAGTTCAAATTTGAATTATGCACATAAAATGCATTGAAAACTCAGTTAATGCATAAAAATGTCCAAACGAACCCCGAAAAATCACAAAAAAGCACACAACACTCATGTTGTTCTATGTTGACACAAGAAAAAAATTTGAAAGCAATAAGAGGCAATGGATATCATTTCGTCCACAAAGGTGGTACTTTCCCTACCGAAAACCATCATGCTTGTTGTGAGAAGTTCCGGTTTGTGAGAAGCATATACCCAAACCTGCCCCAAATGGGACAAAATTTGTACCACGGCATGTTGATGCCGCTCCATGTTAGGATGCCAAGTTTCATGAATTTCAGACGAGTTTTGGATTTACTAGGATTTAAAAACCATGCATCTCAATGTTTTGCCGGCAATCAACGGTGCCCCGGTGTTTGAAATTCATTCCCATTTCTAGCATGGCACCTAAGCATGCACCCAAGGACATAGATTTGATTTTTCAACCAATTTATATGCACTGGAGCATGTGCATGTAGTTCAAATTTGAATTATGCACATAAAATGCATTGAAAACTCAGTTAATGTATAAAAATGTCTAAACGAACCCCAAAAAATCACAAAAAAAATCACACAACACTCCTGTTGTTCTATGTTGACACGAGAAAGAAATTTGAAAGCAATAAGAGGCAATGGATATCATTTCGTCCACAAAGGTGGGACGTTCCCTACTGAAAACCATCATGCTTGTTGTGAGAAGCTCCGGTTTGTGAGAAGCATATACTCAAACCTGCCCCAAATGGGCAAAATTTGTACCACGGCATGTTGATGCCGCTCCATGATAGCATGCCAAGTTTAATGAATTTCAGACGTGTTTTGGATTTACTAGAATTTAAAAACTAGGCATCTCAATGTTTTGCCGGCAATCAACGGTGCCCTGGTGTTTGAAATTCATTCCCATTTCTTGCATGGGACTGAAGCATGCAACCAAGGACATAGATTTGATTTTTCAACCAGTTTATATGCACTGAAGCATGTGCATGTATTTGAAATTTGAATTGTTCACCTGAAATGGCTACAAAACCAATTTAATGTATAAAATGTTCAAACGAACCCTGAATAATTCCAATTCTTTTACGACACACATATAGTTGCATGTTCACTCCAGGGAAAAGGTCTAGCAATTCAAACACCGTCCATTGCCGCTGTGACCCCATTATGTAATTCAAATCAAGATGAAAAATCAAGTAGATCGCACACTGTTTATTATCAGCAACCGTGTGAGATGTAGTACAAAATATCTTGGAGCACCGTCGGTGTATAGTATGCCTATGGCTTACGCGATAAGGTGCGTTGGCTACAGTCCACAGCCGGCGTCTCAAGCACACTAGCTCGCTCCCCAAATATCATTTCACTGTTCAATCATCGCCGGTGAAAGATGGGCACGTGGAACCGTGTCGCGAGGGCAACTTTTGTGGCCCACTCCGGCGAGAGCGCGGCCGCAGTCGCCATGCGCGTGCTAACAAGGTGCATGAACACGGCCTCAATTTGCGACCGGGCGCCAAATGCAACCCAAACGGCCGTTGTTGCTTCTCAGGTCGCGGCAACAACATCTGCCTCGGGGATAGCAACTGGCGAGAGCGGCACAACAACTGTCCGTTCCGCAGCGGCGGCCTTAGCCCTGATGGAGGCTGCCCATGACCATGTCGAGGCCGCCCACGCCCAGCTCCTAGAGGTCACCGCAAAAATCGAACGAAGCTTCTCTGACAACGGTCGGCAACCCATGGCCGAAGAGCTGGCAATCGCCGAGAGCGTTTGAGCAGCCGTCCGTTCCTCCGCTGCATACCTTGCGACGACGGAGCCTGTCGTGGGTTTGTCACGGCAGATGTCCTCGTGAAAGGACTTAGTCGTGGAGCCATCGCAACGGGTTAGCTTAATGGGGTTAAACCGGACAAGGGGACACGGGAGTTTATACTAGTTCGGCCCCTTCGATGAAGGTAAAAGCCTACGTCTAGTTGTGATTGGTATTGCTAGGGTTTCGAAGGCCAGGGAGCGAATCCGCTTTGTCTGGCTCTCAAGTTGTTGTTCTCTGTCCCTAAACCGCGGCTGGGTCATCCCTTTATATACATAGGTTGACGCCCGCCGGGCTACAGAGTCCCGAAGCCGGTTTATAAACGTATCCGCTTCGGCCTCTCTCTTTCTATCTTACTATACAAGTTACATGACTAGGCCAGTTAACATTTACAGACTGTAACCTGCCTTTGGGCCCTCCATAAAGCGCCATCATCTTTACATATTCATGGGCTTCTAATCTTCAAAGAGTCAACCTGGCTACATAAGGCCGGTTTACCTCCAGTAGTAATATCCCCAACATTAGGCCCCAGATTGGTTTGAACTTGTTCATGTCAATCTTCCACACTTTAGAAAAAATATTCTCTCTTATCTTCATTTTTGATCTTGTAAACCGCCGTGACATCATACTTCAAAATTATGATAAACCGCCTTGACGTCATCCATCCGTTGATGTCGGAGATTTCCTTCATTTAATATATATCCAGTCATCGAGGCGACACCTTTATTAACTTATCCATTTTTTGGGCTCCTCGATTCCCGTACTTGCCATTTTTTCACTTCGCCTTATAAATAGGACTGAGGGGTCATTTTCACCGTTTCCCCCCGTGCCTCTTCGCGTCATCTTCCTCACGCCGCTCAGCCTCTGGAGCTACGCCGCCACCGTTGACCGTCGTCTCTGCTCCGACCTTAGCCGCTGCATCGCCCTGAACGCACCAGAATACTACGCCGCCCTTCCGCCTCCTCACTAGCTCCGGTAAGTTCTTTGCTTTTTTCACCATAGATCTGTTCTAGGGTTTGGACATTCTTCGCAGTTCTTCCAAAGTTCATCAGTGCTATTCTTCCCTGTTCTTCCTTTAATAGATGGACACTTCATGCTTGATGCATCTCTTACCGTAGCTTACCTACCATGGTCATCACAAATCCTTATGGGCAAAGCACTGATCTGGTCTGTCAAAAATTGCTTCAGTTCTGCACCCCTTCAAGATCCAATTATTTTTGCTTTTCTGTCTTATCTTTAGATCCGAAAGTTTTATACATCACTGTGAGATCTATTTCTATGTTCCTGTGAGATCCGTTTCTCCTCGCACCAATATAAGTGGTTTACCATTGTATAAATAGTCTATGCCATTAGCCCTCTGATAAACCGGAAGAGCATGTTACCTTCATAATTATGCTCCGGTTTAGCAGTGTCTGATCAATCCTGCGCTAGCATTACCTTTCTTTCTCATTATACTAGTGTCCGGGTTGTACCATTTATCATATCAGTATGTTTCTTACTCCCTTGTCTCTTGTGTATAATCATGTGTAATTTATAAACCGGCCTTTCATTTTCAGTTTGTTCGCTTTGCAATGGCCAAACAATTCACTGCCTGCAACTGGGCTCGTTCCCGGGTTACTGAGGCTCAATTGAATGAGATGGTTAGCATCGGCTCTCTACCTAAGAAAACTAAGATCGAATGGCGAGTTCCAGGAACTGAGAACCCTCCAACCCCAAGACAAGGCGAGGTGGTA
The DNA here is from genome assembly GCF_003073215.2 of Triticum urartu. Classification (NCBI taxonomy): domain Eukaryota; kingdom Viridiplantae; phylum Streptophyta; class Magnoliopsida; order Poales; family Poaceae; genus Triticum; species Triticum urartu. Next base: position 611,668,098 of record NC_053023.1, read on the forward strand.
ATCTTTGTTGACCATATAGGCCGTGGTTTCAAACCGCCAGGGTCAAAATTTTATCGAGATGTGCTTGCCAGCTTCCAACTGCATCCACAAGATATTGGTCCCAACTCAGTCTCCAACTTATGCAATTTCCAAGTCTTTTGTGAAGTCTATTTACAAGAAGAACCAACTGCAGAACTGTTCTGGGATTTCTTTCACTTAAACCGACGCACAGAGTTTGCGAACGGCCCGAACACAGAGCTTGGTGGTGTCTCGATTCAAAAGCGGAAAGAAGTGGAATTTCCTCATGCCAAACATCATAGCCACCCAAAGGAATGGAACCAAACATGGTTCTATTGCAGAGATACTTCGCCTGAGGATGAAAATCCCCTCCCCGGCTTCCGTGATCATAGATTATTCAATACTCACCCAATGCCACAACGCCTGAGCTCTTCAGAAAGTGCAAAATACGCTCCTCAAATCGCCAAGCTCCGGGCCTTTATGGCAAACGGTTTAACAGGTGTGGATTTTGTGCGCTATTGGATATCCTGGAGTATCTTGCCGCTAAGCCGGCGTCCCGGTTTAATGTGCGAATATACCGGTGAAGTTGATGATCCTCAACGCCACTACAACATCCAATTATCTGAGCAAGAAGTTAGTGAAGGTGTAAAGAAAATTCTGAATGAACCGGAACTGGTCTGTAGTCAAACCGGTCTGAATCCCTTCTATACCAAGAACAAACCGCCTGCTGTAAGCATTACACTTCCTCTTCATCTCTAATATCTTTGACTTATACAAGCTGTAACCCTTCTTCTTTATATATAGGGTGATGACCCTTTCTGGAAACGGAAATCCATAGAGAAAGCGGCAAAGCCAACTGGAGATAAAGTGGTCAAACCAACCCGCCCGAAGACCAAAGCCGTAAAACGGATGTCAAAGCGGAAAATGGCTAACCGGATTAATATGGAACTTGATGATGATACTGATGACCCAGAAGTTGAGGTAGAACTTGACTCACTTGGCTCTCTTTTTATGCATCTTGTTAACAATGATCTTCCTCAGGAGGAGGTAGAAGCTAGTCAGGCTGAGGACGTAGAGGTAATTACCCTTTCCATCGGTCCAGAATCTATGCCAACACAAAAAACTCGCCAAACAATCTGGAAAGTAAGTTTTTCTCATCCTCTTGCTCACTTGGATCCAACATTTATTTTGAAGACTCAACGGCATGAAGCTCGCCGGACAACCCGACACAGTGGCCAACAGGTCACCTCTACCGGTTTACCTGATACTCTGGTTCGGAAGCGCCGGTCTGAGGTCTCTCCTACTTCTGACCATTCTTACCCAAAGGCAGGTTATTTCAGACAGCCTCTTAATCCGTCTGATTCAAATTATCAGGTGACACCTCCTTCCTCTTCTGGTGAATCGACAGCAACTCAACTCCTCCCTTTGAAAACTGTGGCCGGGTGAGTTATGAAAAAACCTTTCCTTTCAATGCGCCCTACATCTTTTGAACAGGATATTAATCCCTTTTTATTCTGTTTGCAGGGCCAAAGCCAGACCCAACAAGAAAGCTCGGGTCACCAATCCGCCCGAAGACCCTGTTGCCGAAGAAGAACCAAGAGGTGAACCGGAGCAGACTGGTGAACCGGAAGGCCTCCATCCTGAAACAACTTTTGATGATCCGCCCCTTGACGGCCAACATACCGACGAACCAACAGATGCCGAGCCTGCCGCCCCTGATACTGAACCGGCAGAACCAAACCGGGCTAATCCAATGAAAGACACTGAAATTCCATCATCATCCACCAAAAATCCTGAAGGCCAAGGTGATGACGTTATTATTACCGGAACATGCCACAGCTCTCCTGGTCATCCCGTCATTTTGGCTCAGCATAGTGCCAAAGAAGAGCAAATTGCCAGGGATAAAGGTAAATGGAGTAGCGACTTATCAAACTATGCTCATCTTAACGCTGATGAGCTTCATTCCGGCTTCTCGCACCGTCTGCACTCAAACCGGGATTATGAAGCCGGTTTGGTGAATTTGATGAAAGAACGATATGAGGTAAATGCTTCTCCCTGGCACATTGATTTATAGCTGAAATACTATTCCAAGTAGCCTCCAAGAGCCGTTTTATGATTGTTAATCATAAACCGGGTCTTCGTAATACTTCAAGAATCCCATCATTGATCCTTGCAAAGGCGTGTCCTCAATCATAGATAAGACTCATGTTTGAAAAATTAGATAACGTTCTGCATCATAACCCCCAAAGGCCGGTTTAACTTGGCAAGTTAATCCGGCTTTTCATCCACACCGCCGGTTTAGAACAAACGTACATTAGCCCCCAAGTGTCAATGATAATGCTTGCATTATTCTGGAGACTTGTATGGAGGGTAGTATTTGAGAGCAAACAAGCATTAGCCCCCAAGTATGAAGTGGATAACTTGTTATATGCTTTATACTTAGTGCATAAATATGCTGTTTTGTTGAATATACCTTCAATGGTGCAGGCTGAACTGAGAAGCAAAGATGCCCAAAACTCTGACTTGCAAGAAAATGTGAAGTCTCAACAAGCCGAAGCTGCAAAAGCCAAAGAGGAGCTGACGCAGGCCCTGGCCGGAATGAAAAATTGAAAGAATCCTTCAACCAAGATTGTGCTGAATGGGAAACCGAAAAAGTCGGTTTGACCAAAAGAGCTATAGATGCCGAGGAAGCCCTGAAACCGGTGGTTGAAGAACTAGCCGGTTTGAAGCGCCAAATCAACGCTATGACCTCTGCTATCTTTGGTAAGTGTCTGTTTATGTATGTTGCACCAGTCAATGAATCTTAAAACTAACCAAAATGTTGATAAAATCTTTGGCAGGAACTCGGATCACTCATCTTGGTGCAGATATGCGGATGAAGATCAAAGCGGCATATACATTGGTTGAGCAGCTATACTCTGGGTCTCAGCGAGCCATTAGTACATCGGCTTATAACAAACTGACGCCAACGTTGATTAAGGAGACCCTGGAGAAGCTGGGCATGTTACCGGCACGTGTTGCCGAGTTGAAAAGAGCCACTGCAAGAGCAGGAGCATTAACCGCCCTTATTCGAGCCAAGGCCTGGATTCCAGACCTTGAAGCGGAGGATATCATTAAAGGATATCCAGGCGTTAAAGAAGACGGTTCAAACTTTGACAATGATGATCTTCGGCGGCTGACCAAACAGATGCGGCCAGCAGCCAGCAAATTGGCTGAGGACACCAATTTGTCCCATTTTCAACCGCTTTATGATGCAGAAGGGAAAAGACAGCCGGCCGAGATCCATCAAGTCGAAGAACTTGTGCCTCCGATTCGTAAGCATACTTATGCCCCTGATATTAACCCTTCTGATCTTATCCATGAGGAAGCAGTATTCCAAGCTTTAACCAGAATCGATTGGTCAACGGCTGATTTCCAGTGGCTGGGGAGGGATGAAGAAGTACCTACACCAACTGATCCGCAACCGTCAAACCGTCATGAGGAAGAGTCCTGATCCGGTCGCCGATTTATGTGGCTACTGTGAAAAACAATGGCACTGTTTGAGCCGCTTTGAAGCTTCATGTAATAGGATAGCTGAAACTTTGTTTATCTGTCATGCCATCGAGCATGTTTCATAATGCTTTGTGACAATTTGTGCCGCCCTTCAGGATATATTTTATGCATAGCCTATGATGACTTGCCTTCCTGGGTCCAAAAAACTTAAAAGTGTCTAGCGGTTTACCGCTAAACATGTCATAATATCCAAGAAGTATATAGTACTTTAGCTGAATAATCAAGTGTTTGTACAAAAAATAATGTATAGAACATACCTCATTGATTGACCAAACGTGTATACAGCAAAGGTGTTTAACACCAACCCGATACATTTTGTAATTTCATCTTCATAATGCTGGTCTATCTATTAAACCGGACCGGTATAACTACCAGATTTTCTTTATAACACTGGTGATTTAGTCAAACCAGACCGGGTCAATGACCACCGGTTTATAATTGATCATGTGCCAACAACTAGTGGTTGTAAAGCAAGCCGGGTCAAGGATGTCGGTTTATCAAAAAATACTTATGATTGTCAACAAACAAAATTCAAATAGGAAAATATGTGAGGCTTTTTACGAGCTGCCAGGCTCCAAATCGAGGCTTTTCATGGGCTGCCAGGCCTCTGAGTTAAACCATTTAACAAAGCCTTTTAAGATGGGCCTCCAATTAACCAATCATCGTTTTAACTGTGACAAGTTCAGGGTCTGTAAAAGATTGACTTGTCAAACGCTCGATGGGTCATGCCAGGATTACCTGGATAGGAGTGGCTTACTTGATGAAGGCAGGTTAACCCGGGGTTTTAGGTGAATACACCAGGCTTCCAAGTCGTGGCTTGATAGCCAATTACGAGGGTCCTTTCAAACTCTTTGTTGCTTTGCAAAAAAGAGCCCCCAAGTAACTTTGTGAGCGATGCTCAGCGTGTGCCTATGTTTGAGTTTGTACTGTGTACAATACTCTCTTTGGCTCCACAAATTTTTCTTTGTGTGGCTGAAATGCCTATCAAGACGTGTAGCTATGGTTCAAACATGACCAAGCCCCCTAGTGATTTCCTTTATCTTTATGCAGCTGCTAAAGCCGATTTAACAAAGACTCCGCTTTGACCGTTAACGTGGAAAAGCACACATATGATATAAGAAAGAATAGATACCCCGCTTATAGCGGAGGCTCCAGTTTATTATATGGTATATACACTATCCTAAATATGTACAGGTGAAGAGCCTATGGCTTCAAGTATAGTAAGGCCGAAGGAGAGCTATGTTCCATGGCCACTTTGTCTCCTCCTCCTATTGACGTGGGTCTTCATGCTCTCGAACATCAATGAGGTAGTAGGATCTGTTGTGCAGATTTGTGCTGACCACAAAGGGTCCTTCCCAAGGGGGGGATAACTTGTGCATATCAATCTGATCCTGGATGAGCCGGAGCACCAAATCACCTTCTTGAAAGGTTCTAGTTTTAACCCGGCGGCTATGCTAACGTCGAAGATCTTGTTGATAAATCACCGAACGTGCTGCGGCAAGATCCCGCTCTTCATCCAACAGGTCCAGAGAATCCTGACGTGCCTTCCCATTATCATCTTCAACATAAGCTGCCACACGGGGCGAATCGTGACGGATGTCACTAGGAAGAACCGCCTCCGCTCCATAAACCATGAAGAAAGGCGTGTAACCCGTAGACCTATTGGGTGTGGTGTTGATGCTCCATAACACAGAAGGTAGCTCCTCGACCCAACAACCCGGCGTCCGCTTTAAGGGAACCATAAGCCTTGGTTTGATACCCCGTAGAATTTCTTGATTTGCCCTTTCCGCTTGACCATTAGATTGGGGTGAGCTACTGATGCTAGATCAAGCCAGATGTGCTCACGTTGACAGAATTCTTCCATCTCTCCTTTTGATAAGTTAGTACCATTATCTGTTATAATGCTATGTGGAAAACCAAATCGGAATATCACCTTTTTGATGAATTAAACCGCTGTGGCTGCATCACACTTGCTGACTGGCTCTTCCTCTACCCATTTAGTGAATTTATCAACTGCTACTAACAGGTGGGTCTTCTTGTCCTTGGAGCGCTTGAAGGGTCCAACCATATCTAGCCCCCAAGTTGCAAATGGCCATGTAATTGGAATCATCCGCAACTCTTGAGCCAGAACGTGCGCACGGCGGGAAAACTTTTGACATCCATCACATCTTTTGACTAAATCCTCCGCATCAGCATGCGCCATCAACCAGTAAAAACCGTGGCGAAAAGGTTTAGCAACCAACGACTTTGAACTGGAGTGGTGACCGCAATCCCCTTCATGAATTTCTCGCAAAATCTCACAACCTTCTTGAGGAGAAACACATCGCTGAATTGCTCCTGAAACACTGTAACGATGTAACTCCCCGTTGAGTATGGTCATGGACTTGGAACGCCGGATTATCTGTCGAGCCAACGTTTCCTCAGCTGGTAACTCGCCCCGGTTCATGTAATCCAGATACGGGGTCGTCCAATCCGGTATGGCATGCAGAGCTGCCACCAACTGAGCCTCCGGATCAAGAATAGCCAAATCTTCTTCGGTTGGTATTTTGACTGACGGATTGTGCAATACATCAAGAAAGACATTGGGCGGAACCGGTTTACATTGGGAACCAAGACGACTTAAAGCGTCCGCCGCTTCATTCTTCCGCTGGTCTATATGGTCCACCTGATAACCTTTAAAGTGACCAGGCACTGCGTCCACCTCTCGCCGATATGCAGCCATGAGTGGGTCCTTAGAATCCCAAGTGCCAGACACTTGCTAAGCCACTAGATCTGAATTGCCGAAGCACTTAACCCGGCTCAAATTCATCTCTTTAGCCATCCGAAGACCATGGAGTAAAGCCTCATATTCAGCTGCATTGTTAGTACAAGGGAACATTAAACGGAGGACATAACAAAACTTGTCACCTCGTGGGGAAGTTAATACGACTCCAGCCCCCGAACCCTCTAACTGTCTGGACCCATCAAAATGAATAGTCCAATATGTATTATCTGGTTTCTCCTCAGGTGCCTGTAACTCCGTCCAATCGTTGATGAAATCTACGAGTGCCTGGGACTTGATCGCCGTGCGGGGTATATATTTGAGCCTGTGAGGTCCAAGCTCAATGGCCCACTTGGCAATCCGGCCAGTTGCCTCTTTGTTTTGAATGATGTCGCCCAGAGGAGCTGAACTGACCACTGTATAGGATGCCCCTAAAATAGTGTTTGAGCTTCCGGCTTGCCATAAACACCCCATACACCAGTTTCTGCCAATGTGGATACCTCTGCTTTGACTCAATGAGCACCTCACTGATATAATAAACCGGCCGTTGAACCGGATACTCTTTGCCAGGCTCCTTGTGCTCTACCACAATGGCTAGGCTGACAACCCGGGCATTAGCAGCCACATATAATAATAATGGCTCTTTATCGATCAGTGCTGCCAGCACGGGCGGTTCCACTAGCTGCCTCTTTAGATCTTCAAACGCCTTATCAGCTGCCTCACTCTAGACAAAGTTATCCGTTTTCTTGAGCATCTGATATAAGGGGATGGCCTTCTCTCCAAGGCGGTTGATAAACCAGCTCAAGGCTGTAATCCGGCCGGCCAGACGTTGCACATCGTTAATACACGCCGGTTTAGCCAAGGACGTAATTGCTGCAATCTTTTCCGGATTAGCCTCAATGCCTCTGTTTGAAACCAGAAAGCCTAAGAGCTTGCCTGCCGGGACACCGAAAACACACTTCTCCGGATTGAGCATCATCTTGTAAACCCGGAGATTGTCAAAGGTTTCCTATAGATCATCTATGAATGTCCCCTCCTTTCTGGATTTGACCACAATATCATCTACATACGCATGTACATTGCGCCCAATTTGCTTATGAAGGCAATTCTGAACACATCGCTGGTAAGTTGCCTGGGCACTCTTGAGTCCAAAGGGCATGGAAACATAGCAGAAGGCTCCAAAGGGAGTTATAAAGGATGTCTTCTCCTGGTCCTTAACTGCCATTTTGATCTGATGATAACCAGAGTAAGCATCCAAAAAACACAAACGGTCACAACCCGCCGTAGCATCAATTATCTGATCAATGCAAGGGAGAGCAAAGGGGTCTGCAGGGCAAGCCTTGTTTAAATCTGTGTAGTCCACACACATGCGCCAAGTGTCGTTTTTCTTAAGAACCAGCACCGGATTGGCTAACAACTCTTGATGAAAAACTTCAACAATAAACCCAGCAGCTAACAAACGGGCTACCTCTTCACCTATAGCCTTGCGTCTTTCCTCGTTGAAACGGCGGAGGAACTGTTGGACCGGTTTGAATTTAGGATCAATGTTGAGTGTGTGCTCAGCGAGTTCTCTCGATACACCTGGGATGTCAGAAGGTTTCCATGCAAAGATGTCCCAATTCTCACGGATGAACTCGATGAGCGCGCTTTCCTATTTGGGATCCATGTTAGCGCTGATGCTGAACTGTTTGGATGAATCGCCAGGGACAAAGTCAACCATCTTAGTGTATGTAGCTGATTTGAACTTCAATGCTGGATCATGTTCCGTAGTTGGCTTTTTTAAGGAGGTCATGTCTGCCGGATCAACTTGCTCCTTACAGAATTTTAACTCCTCCGTGGCACAAACTGACTCAGCATAAGCTGCATTGCCTTCTTCACACTCCAAAGCAATCTTTCTACTTCCATGTACTGTGATACTCCCCTTATGACATGGCATTTTAAGTTGTAGGTAAACATAACATGGCCTTGCCATAAGCTTTGCATAAACCGGCCACCCAAACAAGGCGCGGTACGGACTTTTGATCTTCACCACCTCAAATGTCAATGTTTCTGATCTTGAATCATAGTCATCTCCAAAAGCTACCTACAAAGCTATCTTACCAACAGGATATGCAGACTTACCAGGCACCACACCATGAAATACCGTATTCAACGGTTTAAGATCCTTATCTATCAACCCCATACGGCGGAATGTATCATAATACAAAATATTGATACTACTTCCCCCATCCATGGGCACTTTAGCGAACTTGTATCCCCCAACTTGAGGGGCTACCACCAAGGCCAAATGACCTGGATTATCAACCCGGGGCGGGTGATCCTCTCTGCTCCACAAAATAGGTTGCTCCGACCAGTGTAAATACTGAGGTACTGCCGGCTCAATAGAGTTGACTGCCCTTTTGTGAAGATTCTGATCACGTTTGCACAAACTAGTAGCGAAGACATGATATTGCCCACTGTTCAGCTGTTTGGGATTGCTCTGATAACCCGACTGCTGCTGCTGCTGACTCCCCTGATGGTTGTAACCTCCCTGGTTGCCTTGGTGTCCTTGATTGATGTGTCCGGTTTGATTGCCTGGAAACCCTGAACCGAAACCACCACCTCCATAACCCGACCCGTGGAAACCTCCTCCTGAACCGCCCGGCGGGCCACTGTCATATTGGAACATATTGGAATTCTTGAAATCCCGCATGATATAACAATCTTTCCAGAGATGTGATGTCGGTTTCTCCTTCGATCCATGCTTTGGACAGGGCTGATTTAACAAACGCTCCAAATTGTTGCCTGGACCTCCACCCCTCTGGGGCTGCTTGCCTTTACGGCGCTGGCCATTCTCCTGCGCGTTGGTATTTGCGACAAAGTCCAAACCACTGTCGGCCTTGCACTTACCAGCGTTTCCATGGCCTGCCGGATTGTGTTGTTGGCCTTTGGCATTGCTGTTCTTCTTACCCTTCTCCAGTTTGTCCTCCTTTGAATCCGGATCCTTGGTATTATCTGAATCGGCATATTTAACCAAAGCGGCCACGAGTGTTGACATGTCGTTGCAGTGACGTTTGAGCCTTCCCAACTTCTGTTTCAACGGTTTGAAATGGCAATTGCCCTCTAACGTTAACACTGCGGTGTCTACATTGATACGATCTGATGAATGCAAAATCGCCGAGACCCGTTTGACCCAATGGGTCGTGGACTCCCCTTCCTCTTGGACACAAGCGGCCAGATCTACAATTGACATTGGCTGCTTACACGTATCCTTGAAGTTCTGGATAAACCGGTGCTTCAGTTTGGCCCATGATCCAATAGAGTTGGTCGGCAAGCTCTTCAACCAAGTGCGAGCTGTTCCTTCCAACATCATGGTGAAATATTTAGCACACACCGCCTCATCCACATCTAACATCTCCATTTCCATCTCATAGCTCTCCACCCACGCCTCTGGCTGCAAATCGGTGGTATAATTTGGTACCTTACGAGGTCCCTTGAAATCCTTGGGTATTCGCACACTGCGCAAAGCGGGAGTTAAACACGATACCCCTAAGGAACTGAACATCGCCCCTGGCTCCACGGAGGCAGTGGGGTGAACCAGAGTATGCTATCGTGCTTCGTGTCGAGCTATCAACTCGGCCTCTCACGTGCGCGGCCATGGTCCTCAACATCTTGCGCATTACCACCTCCCCCAACCGGGTTGTTCCCTCATGGCGAATTTCGGCGGCGTGCACACCTGGACACGGCTGGTTCGTCTTCCACGTGTCTTCTATAACTCCGGCTTGGACGGGGAGTGGAATGAATCCTCTCACGGCTGTGTGAATATGCTTGTTGTTGATTTAGTGATGTCTGAAGGAGATCCCTGGCCCGATGCGCTTCCACTGCAACTGGTGACTCGCCGTCGGTTGGGAGGGCTGCCGAGGCGTGAAGCGGAAGCCACAATGTTGTCCAACGGGTTGGAATAATGCCCGGGCGGTGTTGATGGTACAACGTTGTTCTGGCGAGGCAGGTCCGTCGTGCGCGGCTGAACCGGCGCGCCTGCTCCCGGCGCCCCCGCCCGGTTTAGCGTGGGTTGGTTACCAGCTCCTGCACCTGGCGTGTTGAAAAGATTCTGCGGCTCATAAACCGACGGGAGACGTGATCGGTACCTTCTCCTCATGACTTCCTCTGAAGCATTCTGATCCAGTCTAATCCGGTAAGCCTGTGCTTCCAACTCGGCCCGCTCCGCAGCCATCCTGGCGTTCTTTGCTGCCAGGTCCGCTTTAGCCTGGGCTATCTGATCTTTCACTTTTACAATCTCCGCATCGTGCTGATCCCTGGCCGCTGCATCTACCTCCGCGGACATCAATGTTGCCAGAGCGTCAAACAAATCAGACAAGACTTGGGCCGGAGGTGGCGCCGAGCTTCCTGCCCCTGCTGGTGTGGCCGTCGTTGAACCGGAGAGCATTGCTGCGGCGGTAGATGAATGAGGCGCCGATTGTGTACCGGCCATGAAGATGGCTGCCTGGTTTGGCAGACCGGGGGAATTCGGAATACTGTTGCCCTTGGATCCTCCCTCAATCCGGCCGTCCTGCAACTGGTAAAGCGATTCGGTTTCTCTAGAGGACTCGTCATCAGAGCAGACTACGGTTTCTCCATCGGACACCGGTCCATCCTCGTACCCCGATCCATGGATGACACCTACGAAAACATGCCTTGCCTCGGGCTAACCCGGCGAAGAACTTGCATGCCGGGCCGTTTCGATGATGTCGGTGCAGATGTCCGGCTCGGGGGCCGGTTCGCCGATCTTGCCGATGAAGACGGGAATCCCACCAAAGGGGACCCAGTATCCGTATTCAATTGAATCGGCCTCGGGACCCCATCCTGTGTTGTCGATGTAGAGCTTTCCGCGGCGACTCTTCGTCATCCAGCCCACAACGTATCCCTTGAGTCCATCGAAGCTGCCCTTCAAGAACTCAAAACCATCATGCAATAGCCCCACGGTGGGCGCCAACTGTCATGGGTTTGTCACGGCAGATGTCCTCGTAAAAGGACTTAGTCGTGGAGCCATCGCGACGGGTTAGCTTAAAGGGGTTAAACCGGACAAGGGGACACGAGAGTTTATACTAGTTCGGCCCCTTCGATGAAGGTAAAAGCCTACGTCTAGTTGTGATTGGTATTGCTAGGGTTTCAAAGGCCAGGGAGCGAATCCGCTTTGTCTGGCTCTCGAGTTGTTGTTCTCTGTCCCTAAACCGCGGCCGGGTCATCCCTTTATATACATAGGTTGACGCCCGCCGGGCTACAGAGTCCCGAAGCCGGTTTATAAACGTATCCGGTTCGGCCTCTCTCTTTCTATCTTACTATACAAGTTACATGACTAGGCCGGTTTACATTTACAGACTGTAACCCGCCTTTGGGCCCTCCGTAAAGCGCCATCATCTTTACATCTTCATGGGCTTCTAATCTTCAAAGAGTCAACCCGGCTACATAAGGCCGGTTTACCTCCAGTAGTAATATCCCCAACAGAGCACGTCCAAGCCCAGATCGCGTCCACCCACGCCCAGCTCATGGAGGCCTTTTCCAAAGGTGGACACGGATGGCGAGATGCTTGCCGAGTATGGTGCGATGGATGCCATGGAGCCCCTACCCCAGGAGACCATCGGGCGCGAGCTGGACATGGAGGCGGCGGCGGAGATCCACGAGCACCGGCCGTAGTAGTACTCTATGTTTTGTTTAATTAAGAGCGTTGGTCTTTAATTTTTTGGAGTAATGTTTAGGTCAGCTAGCTCTCTTTAATTGCCGAACTTGCTCGATTAAGAAGTGTGGGTGTGCTGTAGTCTCCTTTGTGTACCCAAATTATGCAATGACATGGATGACCACTGTAACCGTGGAAATTCAAACCAAAACTTTTGACATTCAAACTCATCACACACGGGTTAAGCTATTCGAATCATTTGTCATGTCCACATATCGTACACAGTTCTGAATAAGGGACCGTGTCTAGTGATACTTTGCGCGCCAGTTTTTTGGCTAAAGCGATTCCAAATTTTCGGCTTCCGTGGATATATCTACCTCCCCGCCCCTCCCCCTTACCAAAAGCCACATTTCCCCTCTTTCCGCCTTCCTTTCCAAGTTGAAACCTGCACTCCTTGCTTGCAGTGCCGCCGCCTCCTCGCCGGCGACCCTCCTTCACACTGCTCGGCCTCCTCTATCCAGGCAGGTAATCCACACCCGACCCCCATCATCCTCCTTCCACATCCCACATGCCCCGACCGCCGGTGCGAGCGCGACACCTTCCACTCAAATCACTAACCCCTCCACCAAATAAGCGCCGGCCTAAGCCATGGTGCACGCAGTATAGCCAGGACCTCAAGGAGCATTTGGCAGCGGATAAGCAAATCACGGCCGCACGCGCGGATGAGGTCGCGATGGCTGCCAATCGTGCCGACCCCCAGATCTTGGAGGAGCACCTTGCCAATTGCTAGCTACGCCGGTTAAGCATGCTCGGTTTACCCGTTGCGTGTGCTCCTCCTGCCTTTCCTTCACAAAATCTAGTGAATTGTGCTATCTAATTTCACCATGCAGTCTGTTGCTCTAGTGTATATGTTCTATATGTCGTGCAGTGTGGAGCTCACTTATTAACTATTTGTTAATTAGTTGTCGTCTGCAGTTAACTGTTTGGTTCAATTCTGCAAATGTGATGTTCAATTCTTCAGGCTGCAATTTTGTATTGTCTTCCATGTGAGAAATAAATCGAATTTATCTTTACAAAATTGTGGGTGTATTATGTTATTGTATACCATGTGGGGAATAAATTGAATTTGGCTATAGTAAATACATGAGAAACAAATACAATTGCTACAATTGGCTGCAGTTAACTGTTTGGTTAACTCTCTGGTCTCCTATTAGGAGTATGTTACATTGTGCAATGTGGTGCTCAGTTAATGTTTGGTTCATTTGTTGTGGTGTTTAGTTAACTGCTTGGTTCAATGTTATATTGTGCAATGTGGTGCTCAGTTAATGTTTGGTTCATTTTTTTGTGGTGTTTAGTTAACTGCTTGGTTCAATTTTGCAATGCGATGTCCAATTGTCATGGGTAGAATTTTGTATTGTTGTGCATGTGAGGAATAAATCGAATTTGGCTGCACTTAATACATGAGAAACAAATACAAGTGCTATATTTCCTAGTTCTTAATCATGCTTGGTTTGGGTAAATTGGTTTTCCGTGTGGCTTCAATTAATCTGATGAATCTACAATGTGCTTATTTTTCATCAACATATTTTACTGATAGCATGCAAACCGTTACTTAACCTGATGACTAACTACCTTATAGGTGTTGCAGGGAAACAATGAGAAGCACTGAGGTTTACGATCGAGGTTAGCACGTGCATGGTCCGTTGTCTAATAGCACATTATTGTGCAATTGCAGGAACCATTCTAATATTTTGGTTTTTAACAATTTGGTCTTGCACATGTAGGTCCCGCAGTCAGAGGTTTTGACCCACTGTTCGACCCTTGGTCTTGCATTTGGTCTTGCACACAATGAGTTGTCCATGAATATCAATCAAATCAAGAAACTAAGAAAGATTGTTAGGATAAAGAAATTAGCGACAAAAAACAACAAGATATTTTTCTGCACAATGAAGAAGACATTAGTTCACTACAAGATGGTACTAACTATTATACATTGCCTTTTTTTATTCCTTTGCCCCATTTCCAATATAGAAAAGATATTTATGCACATCCTTATTTTCAGTCCTTTCCAAAGCAGTTCACTGATGATTACCTCTCAAACCACCTCTATGGTTAGCAGGCGATGAAGGTTTTCATACAACACCCATGGTTCAATATTGAAGTGTTCCTGAAGAGGTCGAAGGATGGACGGTCAATCATCCATAGGCACTGGCCTAAAGTTGCAAAGACCTTCAACATGAATGAAGGCTCAATATTCGCCTTCCGCTTCAGCAGTTTTCCAGATGAGATGCATCTGTCTATATACCGTCTATGATGCTAATTTCGAAAGGTTCTACATCTTGCATGTGGAACTTGTTGCTGGTGCAGTTGTGTAATGGGGTAGCTGAGTGCTGAAGCTATATCATGTTGTACTCTAATGTATTTCAATTATGAAATTCTGCTTCCTTAATATGGAAATGAAATATATGTTTGCTTAATATGAATGTCAATTAGATTAATAATTGGATTATTAATAATAGGGCAATTAGCCTGCTAATTGGGTTTTGATATTGTAAATGGTTGTTGAAAAAATACAGTGGGCGATAACCTCAGGCAATGCACACAATTTCTAGGAATAAACTATGTTGGATCAATGAACAATCACACACGACTTTCTCTTGAAAACTGTTTGCGTTAGGCCACCTTGCGTAAACGTTTACCACATAAAAATTGTGTGTCATGGACAGCCTTTGCCACACAGTTTCTTCTACGGACCGTGTGTGCTACATTCAATAATGCAAACGATTTAACAGGAAAAATTGTGTGTGATGTACCTATGAACGGAAACATTTTCCTTGGAGCAACTGTGTGGGATGTGCATACGAACCGAAACGTTTAGCAGGGACTGACTGTGTGGGATGTACTTGCGACCGGAAACAATTTCTCCATATAATTGTATTTTTAGCTATATTGTACGTATTTCCGTATTTGAGTGCTCGCCGGTAGCACACGACCTCATTTTGCCAAACATGTGTGCCGGAGGGCATATCCTCGACGGTTTCTGGGTCGTGTGGGAAGGACCCCCCCTATCGCCCACACTCACTTGGCGATGGTTCCAGATGCCGTCGCGGAAAGGGGGTTTTAACCGTTTGTTTAGGACCGACGCGCACCGGTGTATACTTTTGTTGAAGTTGCCAGCCTTCTTATCTACCAAGTATTTGGGGTAGTTCCACTACCAGTGACCGTTCCCCTTACAATAGAAGTACTTAGTCTGAGGTTTGGGTTCAACCTTGGGTTTGTTCACTAGAGTGGCAACTGGCTTGTCATTCATGAAGTTTCCCTTCTTGCCCTTGCCCTTCTTGAAACCAGTAGTCTTATTAACCATCAACATTTGATGTTCCTTCTTGATTTGCACCTTCGCGGCTTTAAGCATCGTGAACATCTCCGGGATCATCTCCATCCCTTGCATGTTATAGTTCATCACGAAGCTCTAGTAGCTTGGTGATAGTGACTGGAGAACTCTGTCAATCAATATCTTTTCTGGAAGATCAACTCCCACTTGATTCAAGCGATTGTAGAACCCAGACATTATGAGGACATGCTCATTGACTGAGCTATTCTCCTCCATCTTGTAGGCAAAGAACTTGTCAGAGTTCTCCTCTCAACACGGGTGTGAGCCTGAAATACCAATTTCAGCTATTGGTACATCTCATATGTTCCATGGCTTTCAAAATGCCTTTGGAGCCCCGATTCTAAGTCATAACATGGAGCACTAAACTATCAAAGTAGTCATCAGAACGTGTCTGCCAGATGTTCAGAACATCCACAGACGACGCTAGAGGGGCTGGCACACTGAGTGCTGCATCAAGGACATAAGCCTTGTATGCAGTAGTGAGGACAATCCTCAGACTACGACCCTAGTACGCATAATTGCTTACAATATCTTTCATCTAATCTTCTCCAGGAACGTATTAAAACAAGGAGCTATAGCGTGAGCTATTGATCTACATCATAATTCGCAAAGACATCTCAGACTATTGTTCCTGATAATGATTTCAATTAATCATATTACCTAAGAAATCCCACTCAAATTAACATCCCTCTGGTTGTCCGTGTGCAACACGATCCAAATTCACCAACCCAAGTCTGATCATCATGTGAGATGAGGTGGTTTCAATGGTGAACATCTCCATGTTGATCATAACTACTATATGACTCATGTTCGACCTTTCGGTCTCTTGTGTTCCGAGGCCATGTTTGTACATGCTAGGCTCGTCAAGTTTAACCCAAGTGTTCCGCATGTGCAAAACTGGCTTGCGCCCGTTGTATGTGAACGTAGAGTCTACCACACCCGATCATCATGTGGTGCTTCGAAACGACAAATGATACGTCTCCAACGTATCTATAATTTTTGATTGCTCCATGCTATATTATCTACTATTTTGGACATTATTGGGCTCTATTATCCACTTTTATATTATTTTTGGGACTAACCTATTAACCGGAGGCCCAGCCTAGAATTGATGTTTTTTTGCTTATTTTAGGGTTTCGAAGAAAAGGAATATCAAATGGAACGAAACCTTCGGGAACGTGATTTTCTCAACGAACAAGATCCAGGAGACTTGGACCCTACGTCAAGAAACAAAGGAGGATGCCAGGAGGTAGGGGGCGTGCCTCCCCCCCCCCCCCCAGGCACGCCCTCCACCCTCGTGGCCCCCCTCTTGCTCCACCGACATACTCCTTCCTCCTATATATACCTACGTACCCCCAAACGATCATATACGGAGGCAAAACACTAATTCCACCGCTGCAACTTTCTGTATCCATGAGATCCCATCTTGGGGCCTGTTCCGGAGCTCCCCCGGAGGGGGCATCGATCACGGAGGGCTTCTACATCAACACCATAGCCCCTCGGATGAAGAGTGAGTAGTTCACCTCGGACCTACGGGTCCATAGTTATTAGCTAGATGGCTTCTTCTCTCTTTTTGGATCTCAATACAATGTCCCCCCCCTCTCTTGTGGAGATCTATTCGATGTAATCTTCCTTTTGCGGTGTGTTTGTTGAGACCGATGAATTCTGGGTTTATGATCAAGTCTATCTATGAACAATATTTGAATCTTCTCTGAATTCTTTTATGTATGATTGGTTATCTTTGCAAGTCTATTCGAATTATCAGTTTGGTTTGGCCTACTAGATTGATCTTTCTTGCAATGGGAGAAGTGCTTAGCTCTGGGTTCAAGCTTGCGGTGTCCTTTCCCAGTGACAGTAGGGGCGGCAAGGCATGTAGTGTATTGTTGCCATCGAGGATAACAAGATGGGGTTCTCATCATATTGCATGAGTTTATCCCTCTACATCATGTCATCTTGCTTAAGGCATTACTCTGTTTCCATGAACTTCATACTCTAGATGCATGCTGGATAGCGGTCGATAAGTGGAGTAATAGTAGTAGATGCAGGCAGGAGTCGGTCTACTTGTCTCGGACTTGATGCCTATATACATGATCATACCTAGATATTCTCATAACTATGCTCAATTCTATCAATTGCTCAACAGTAATTCGTTCACCCACCGTAGAATACTTATGCTCTTGAGAGAAGCCACTAGTGAAACCTATGGCCCCCGGGTCTATCTTCATCATATTAATCTCCCAATACTTGGTTATTTCCTTTGCTTTTTTACTTTGCTTTTATCTTACTTTGCATCTTTATCATAAAAAAATACCAAAAATATTATCTTATCATATCTATCAGATCTCAATCTCGTAAGTGATCGTGTAGGGATTGACAACCCCTTATCGCGTTGGTTGCAAGGATTTATTTTATTTGTGCAGGTGCGAGGGACTCGCGTGTAGCCTCCTACTGGATTGATACATTGGTTCTCAAAAACTGAGGGAAATACTTACGCTACTTTGCTGCATCATCCCTTCCTCTTCGGGGAAAACCAACGCAGTGCTCAAGAGGTAGCAACGAACTTTCGCAATGGTGCACACCTGGGGAGAACACAATTTTATCTTGAAATTTTAGTGAGGGATCACCTAATAATGCTACCGTCGTCCTAAGCAAATAATATGCATAAAAGGATTAACATCACATGCAAATCATAAGTGACATGATATGGCCATCAACTCGTGCTCTTGATCTCCATCTCCAAAGCACCAGCATGATCTCCATCATCACCGGCATGACACCCTGATCTCCATCATCGTGTCTCCATCGGGGTTGTCATGCCAACCATGCTTCTACTACTATTGCTACCGCTTAGCAATAAAGTAAAGCATTACATAGCGCTTAATGATTGACACGTAGGTCATACAATAATTAAAGACAACCCTATGGCTCCTGTCGGTTACCATATGCATCAACATGCAAGTCGATATAAACTATTACAAACATGATCATCTCATACATCAAATATATTTCACAACATACACTGCAAACAAAATTTAGACGTCCTCTAATTATTGTTGCATGTTTTATGTGGCTGCTATGGGTATCTAGCAAGAACGATTCTTACCTACGCAAAGCCACAACAGGGATATGCAAGTTGATATTTAACCTTCTACAAGGACCGCTGAGGGAGTCCTGGATTAGGGGGTGTCCGGATAGCCGGACTATACCTTCGGCCGGACTCCTGGACTATGAAGATAAAAGATTGAAGGCTTCGTCCCGTGTCCGGAAGGGACTTTCCTTGGCATGGAAGGCAAGCTTGGCGATACGGATATGTAGATCTCCTACCATTGTAACCGACTCTGTGTAACCCTAGCCCTTTCTGGTGTCTATATAAACCGGAGGGTTTTAGTCCGTAGGACGAACATACAATCATACCATAGGCTAGCTTCTAGGGTTTAGCCTCTCTGATCTAGTGGTAGATCTACTCTTGTACTACCCATATCATCAATATTAATCAAGCAGGACGTAGGGTTTTACCTCCATCGAGAGGGCCCGAACCTATGTAAAAACATCGTGTCCCCGGTCTCCTGTTACCATCTGCCTAGACGCACAGTTCGGGACCCCCTACCCGAGATCCGCCGGTTTTGACACCGACATTGGTGCTTTCATTGAGAGTTCCTCTGTGTCGTCACTTTTAGGCCCGATGGCTCCTCCGATCATCAACGATGATGCGATCCAGGGTGAGACTTTTCTCCCCAGACAGATCTTCGTATTTGGCGGCTTTGCACTGCGGGCCAATTCGCTTGGCCATCTAGAGCAGATCCAAAGCTACGCCCCTGGCCATCAGGTCAGATTTGGAAGTTTGAACTACACGGCCGACCTCCATGGAGACTTGATCTTCGACGGATTCGAGCCACAGCCGAGCGCGCCGCACTGTCACGATGGGCATGATCTAGCTCTGCCGCCGAACAGTGCCCTGGAGGCCGCAACCACATCAGCTCCGACCCTTAATTCGGAGCCAACTGCGCAAATGGAGGATGGTTGGTTGGACACCGCCTCGGGGGCTGCAATCTCTACGGCGATCGAGCCGAACACCAGCCCTATTCTCTGCGAAGCCCGTGACTCCAAGGAGCCGTACTCCTCTCCAGACTTCGAGCCCTCCGCGCCCCTACCGATCGAACCCAATTGGGCGCCAATCACGGAGTTCACCGCCGCAGACATCTTTCAGCACTCGCTCTTCGGCGATATTCTGAAGTTACTAAAGTCTCTCTCTCTTTATCAGGAGAGCCCTGGCCGGACTATGGTCAGCAAGGTTGGGATGCGGATGATGAAGAAATTCAAAGCCCACCCACCACCCACTTCGTAGCCACTATCGATGATTTAACCGACATGCTCGACTTCGACTCCAAAGACATCGACGGTATGGACGCCGATGCAGGAGACGATCAAGAACCAGCGCCTATAGGGCACTGGAAAGCCACCTCGTCGTATGATATATACATCGTGGACACCCCAAAAGAAGGAAATGGCGATGGAACGGCGGAGGATGACCCCTCCAAGAAGCAGCCTAAGCGCCGACGTCTGCGGCGCCACTCTCAATCCTGCCAAAGAAAAATCGGTGATTCCGGGACGGTAGATAATAACACCCCGGACAGTGCCAAAGACAACCACCTCCAGCAAGATTCAGCACAGGAGGATGGAGAAGCCAGCCCTCATGAGAGAGTGGCAGACAAAGAGGTCGAGGATGATAATTATATGCCTCCCTCCGAAGACGAGGCAAGCCTCGACGACGATGAATTTGTCGTGCCGGAGGATCCCGTCGAACAAGAGCGTTTCAAACGCAGGCTTATGGCCACGGCGAGCAGCCTCAAGAAAAAACAGCAGCAGCTTAGAACTGATCAAGATTTGCTAGTCGACAGATGGACTGAAGTCCTTGTGGCCGAAGAGTATGAACTCGAACGCCCCTCCAAGATTTACCCAAAGTGCAGGTTGCTACCCCGATTAGAGGAGGAAGCACCTAAACCTACATCACCAGCGCATGATGCGGCCGACCGGCCACCCCGTGGCCGCGACAGAGAGGCCTCTCGGCCCTCCACTCAACCCGCACCCCGGCGCCGCTCAAAAAATACCAAGGCACGGGGAAATATGCCAGACCTGCGAGATATATTGGAGGACAAGGCAAGGAAAACAAGATCGATCTACGGATCACGTGGGCGTCCCACGGCACGAGACAGTACTCGTCACGCCGTATACAGTAAATCAGGCCGGGCCGAACATATTAGACAAAGCTTGTTTGAGCTGCGTCGTGATATAGCCCAATACAGAGGCGCCGCACACCCACTATGCTTCATAGATGAAGTAATGGATCATCAAATCCCCAAGGGTTTCAAACCCGTGAACATCGAATCATACGATGGCACAACAGATCCTGCGGTATGGGTCGAGGACTATCTCCTTCATATCCACATGGCCCGCGGTGATGACCTACACACCATCAAATACCTCCCACTCAAGCTTAAAGGACCAGCTCAGCATTGGCTTAACAGCTTGCCAGCAGAATCAATTGGTTGTTGGGAGGACCTGGAAGCCGCATTCCTCGACAATTTCCAGGGCACTTATGTGCGACCACCAGACACCGATGACCTAAGCCACATAATTCAGCAGCCAGAGGAATCGGCCAGACAATTCTGGACACGGTTCCTAACCAAGAAAAATCAAATCGTCGACTGTCCGAACGCAGAGGCCCTAGCATCCTTCAAGCATAACATCCGTGACGAGTGGCTTGCACTGTCACGACACTTATGACCCGCTTTTGCGCGGGAGAAGACAGCTGGCTAGCTCGCAGCAATAACATGACCAAGAGCCCTGGTAATTCGGATACCAAGGACAGCAGTGGCAGGTCGCGTCGCAACAAGCAAAAGCGCCGCATTAACGGCGACAATGCTGAGGATACGGTAGTTAATGCCGGATTCAGAGGCTCTAAACCCGGTCAGCGGAAAAAGCCATTCAAAAGAAATACTCCGGGCCCGTCCAGTTTGGACAGAATACTCGACCGCTCATGCCAGATACATGGCACCCCCAAAAAACCATCCAATCACACCAACAGGGATTGTTGGGTGTTCAAGCAGGCAGGCAAGTTAAATGCCAAAAGCAGAGACAAGGGGCTGCATAGCGATGACGAGGAGGAGCCCCGGCCGCCGAACAACAGTGGACAGAAAGGTTTTCCCCCACAAGTGCGGACGGTGAACATGATATACGCAACCCACGTCCCCAAGAGGGAGCGAAAGCGTGCGCTAAGGGACGTATACGCGATGGAGCCAGTCGCCCCAAAGTTCAACCCATGGTCTTCCTGCCCGATCACTTTTGATCGAAGGGACCACCCCACTAGCATCCGTCATGGCAGATTCGCCGCATTGGTTCTAGACCCAATTATTGACGGATTTCACCTCACTAGAGTCCTTATGGACGGCGGCAGCAGCCTGAACCTGCTTTACCCGGATATAGTGCGGAAAATGGGCATCGATCCCTCGAGGATTAAACCCACTAAAACAACCTTTAAAGGCATCATACCAGGTGTAGAGGCCAACTGCACAGGCTCAGTTACACTTGAAGTGGTCTTCGGATGTCCGGATAATTTTCGAGGCGAGCAGTTAATCTTCGACATAGTCCCGCTCCGCAGTGGCTACCACGCACTGCTCGGGCAAACCGCATTTGCCAAGTTCAATGTGGTGCCGCACTACGCATACCTCCAGCTCAAAATGCAGGCCCTCGAGGAGTCATCACGGTCAATGGAAACACCAAACGCTCTCTTCGAATGGAGGAGCATACGGCGGCTATCGCAGCGGAAGTACAAAACAGCCTCTCAAGGCAATTCTCCAGTCCGACCATTAAACGTCTGAACACCGTCAAGCGCGCCTGGAGTAACCTACAACAAGACCGCTTGGCACGTTCCGAGCAAGCGTAGCAATGCGGCCCCAACCCCAGCCCTCGTGAACTTGCGAAACCAGTGTTGCGCGTACATAACTACGCTCTGGAAATACCATGGGCACAGGGGGAGGGGCACCATCACGGCACGCACGAAACGCGGCTTAAACTGCACTAGGGGCTGCCGATTTCTTAATTTTCTCTTATCTTCAGGACTCCATTCTTCGGAAGGCTTGTCCGGCAGTACAATTGCCGCACAAACGATACAACCAGGGAAGCAGAAAGCTATGCCGCATTATGGAACTCTAAGGTGGTCTCTATAACGAGCAGTATACCTGTTTCACATACCATTCCGTAGCTCGCCCCTGAAAAGGACATGTTAAATAGTCCCATCTTTTTCTTATTGCACTATTCGTATCATTCTGCTTTGATCGCAGCTTTTTTAAATAAACAATGCATAGCTTCCGTCTATTATTGCATTACTCTTTTTTGTGAATATATGTTCATTAATGACATGTTGCACCCGTACACTTTGGTACGGCCAATACGCCAGGGGCTTAAGTACCCCACAATACGGTGTGAGAAGTCCGAACACTTTCATAAGTGCGGCACCCCAAACTTATAGCATTATATGCATCGGCTCCGAATCATGTCTTGGGTCAATAGTTGGGTTTGCCCGGCTCCTATGTTTTGGTACCTTATGTTCCGTTATATCGGGTAAGGTAGCACTAGGAGAACTATTGCGATTGTGCCCCAGTTGAGCTGGGCTAAGCACCTCAGTAGAGAAAGCTAAAACTGACCATCATGATGAGGCGAGAGCTGGTCGCTGTTCGAGAGGTTTTCGAGTCCCTAAAGACTTATGCCGCTTAGAGCGAGGGGTCGGCTTTGTCCGGCCTAGGCGTGCATAGCGCCCCGAACTCGGCCTTCCGAACACTAGGGGCTTCACCGAAATTTAAAATTATAGAATTCTATGGCTAAGTGAGAGTGTTCAAGCATTATAGTCCGATTGCCTTGTTCACTGTGTTGAGCGCTTCCCTCGAAGGACCCAAGAATGGGAAAAAGAGCGCTCATGTTTATCCCGAACACCCCAGCACTCGTGGCATGGGGGCAGAAGCCGACGACTCGCCATCTCTCAAATTTGATAAACGGCCGCACAGAAGGTAATATTTTAAATTCAAAAGCGTTGCTTAGCGAATATGAACAAGTTTTCAGCGTACAGGATCACAAATGCGAGTTTACTCAAAAATTACATCTTTGGAGCATTCATCCACTATAAGGCGAGCACCCTTCAGGAGGCCCTCATAATATGCTTCCGGAACGCTATGCTCCTTGCCCGGCGGCGGCCCGTCCTTCACCAGCTTCTCCGCATCCATCTTGCCCCAGTGCACTTTAGCACGGGCAAGCGCCCTACAGGCACCTTCGATGCAGACGGAGCGCTTGATTACTTCAAGCCGTGGACAGGCATCCACCAGCTGCCTCACCAGCCCAAAGTAGCTCCCAGGCAGAGCCTCTCCAGGCCAAAGCCGAACTATGAGGCCCTTTATGGCCTGTTCGGCCACCTTGTGGAGCTCTACCATTTGCTTCAGCTAGTCTCTCAAAGGCACCAGGTGTCCGGCCTTAGCATACTGAGACCAGAATACCTTCTCCATCGAGCTCCCCTCTTCGGCTCGGTAGTAGGCGGCAGCATCAGACGCACTGCGGGGCAAATCTGCGAATGCTCCTGGAGAGCTCCGGACTCGGGTAAGTAACAAGTAATTCACATTCACGTGCTTGCTTTGCATAATTAATGCCTTACCCGCCGCTATCTTATTCATCCCTTCAATTTCTTGGAGGGCTTTCTGGGCTTCAGCCTTGGCAGACTTCGCGCTTTCGAGGGCTGCCGCAAGCTCGGACGCTTGCGTCTTTGAGTCAAGCTCTAAACTCTCGTGTTTTTTCACGAGAGCCTAGAGCTCTTTCTGCACCTCCTCCACCTGCGCCCCCTGCTTCCCTCTCTCTGTGCGCTCTGCGGCCGCTCTGTTTTCAGCCTCGGACAGCACTTTCTTAAGGGTTGCCACCTCAGTCGTGGCCCCTATAATAGCACGTTGATCCTATCATTTTTTGCAACCAGATCTTCTCTATATACTTGCGCAAGGTATTACATACCTTCCTTCTCCTCGAGTTGCCTCTTGGCATGGCCGAGCTCTTTCTCGAACCGCGCGAGGTTTTGCTTCAGCGTATCCACCTACGCAGTCAGTGCGACGGAGGCCAGCAGCGAAGCCTGCATACGCATATTGACTTGATTATGTTAGACTCCTGCGAATGTTATTAGATCCTCTATTCGGCTTTTCTTTCTGAACGCCGAATAGAGCATCAGGGGCTACTGTCCATGCGGTAATATTTTACATATTCTTTACTTACCTCAAAGCCTGTTAGAAGGCTGGCACAGGCTTCAGTCAGTCCGCTCTTGGCGGACTGAACCTTCTGGATCACCGCACTCATAATAATGCGGTACTCCTCGTCAATGGAGGCGCCGTTAAGCACCTCCAGCAAATTGTCCGGTGCCTCCGGTTGGACGGAGGTCACCGGCTTGGTAGGCTTGCTCCTCTTGGAAGGAGGCTGCCTACCGGAGTCCGGAACCGTTGAAGGTTCCGGCGCGGTGTCTGGCTCAAGGCCGGACTTGGAGCCCTTGGGGGTTCTATCCCCTTTGCGCCTGGAGTCCGGGAGGTCGCCTTGCGGCGCCTCTAGGACCACCTCCTCCTGGCTTGGAACCTGTTGGGACAGCACCTCGGCGCCGTCCGTAGGGTGGGCGGAGGTAGCGGGCGGAAGTGAGTTCACATCCGACGAATCCAGGGAGCCGCTCGACGACTTGTCGAGCCCGGCCTTGCGCCGACTGCATAGTCATATTCGGCGTAAGGAGGAGCTGTGCAAGAAAGGAACACTATGAAATGCTCTGGTGTCCGAATACTTACGATCTCGCCAGGGGCTTGGCACTGTGCGGCCACTCCTCTTCGCCGTCGTCGGCGTTGGTGGAGTAGTCCGGAGGAGGGGTCTTCCCCTTCTTGGACCCTTCGGCCTCCCCAGTTGGGGCGGCCTTCCTTTTCTTCCCTCCCCCCGCTGGAGGGGGAGAGGTCTCTTCTTCCTCCTCCTCGTCTTCACGGGAGGAGTGCGTCTTGGAGTCGTCGGATGATGAATCCGACACCTCCAGGCACCGGGCACTCTTTCGAGTCCCCGTGGCCTTCTTCTTGGCCTTCTTCTCCGGCACCACATAGGGTGCCGGAACCAGCAGCTTCACCAAGCGAGCGTCCGCTGGGCCTTCAGGCAAAGGGGCCGGACAGTTAATCTGTCCGGATGTCTCCTACCAATCTTGTCAAAGGTAAGGGAGCTTAGATCCCGCATGGAGTCAAACTATGAAAAACTAATACCCTGTAAAAGGTAAAAACAGCTTACCGCACTAGCGTGACGCTGCGTGCTGAATCCGCGATCCTCAGTAGCGGATGCGGGGGCCTCGGTGCCCTTGAAAAGCACCTTCCAGGCATCTTCGTACGTCGTGTCGAAGAGCCTGCTCAGAGTTCGGTGCTGCGCCGGGTTGAACTCCCACAGGTTGAAAGCCCGTTGTTGACACGGGAGGATCCGGCGGATGAGCATAACCTGGACTACGTTGACAAGTTTGAGCTTCTTGTCCACCAGGGTTTGGACGCATGTTTGGAGTCCGATCAGCTCTCCTTTTTTACCCCACGACAGGCCCGTCTCTTTCCAGGAGGTGAGCCACGTAGGGGGTCCGGATCGGAACTCGGGAGCTGCGACCCATTCAAGGTCGCGCGGCTCGGTGATGTAAAACCACCCCGATTGCCACCCCTTTAGGGTCTCCACGAAGGAGCCCTTGAGCCATAGGACGTTGGGCATCTTGCCCACCATGGCGCCACCGCACTCCACCTGGGTGCCACGCACCACCTTCGACTTGACATTGAAAGTCTTGAGCCATAGGCCGAAATGGGGGCGGATGCAGAAGAAAGCCTCGCACACGACGATAAACGCCGAGATGTTGAGGACAAAGTTCGGGGCCAGATCATGGAAATCCAGGCCATAGTAGAACATGAGCCCCGGACAAATGGGTGGAGAGGGAAGCCCACTCCACGGAGGAAATGGGGGAGGAACACCACCCTCTCATGGGGCCTAGGGGTGGGGATGAGCTGCCCCTCTTCGGGAAGCCGGTGCGCAATGTCGTTAGACAAGTATCCGGCCTTCCTCAGTTTTGTGATGTGTCCCTCCGTGACGGAGGAGACCATCCACTTGCCTCCCGCTCCGGACATGGCTGGAGAATTTTGAGGTGGGGTGTGCGGACTTGGGCGCTGGAGCTCGAGTGCGCGGAAATGGATAGGCAAAGGAGGAAGAAGGCGTGGATAAAAAGGTGGATCCTTATCCCCTTATATGGGCAGATGCGACTATGCGTCCCCACCAGCCTGGTAAAACTCGCTTATCTCCCAAGCGCCGTAATCAATGGGGCGGTTGGGTTACCCACGCCCGTATTGATGAGAATCCCGGAATAAGGGGACACGATCTCTGCTTTGACAAGACGTGCCAAGGAAACCGCCTCGCTAAACGCGCTGAGGTGGGACAGTAAAACGATTCGAATAAAGACTTGGTCGTGGTGTGATGTCATGCTACAGAATACGTCAGCAGATTAGATTTGTGTAAATATTATTCTCTCTATGGCAATATGTTGAAACTTATTTTGCAGAGCCGGACACTACCTTTGTGTTCAAAATATTCTATGAAGTACTTGGAGGAGGAACCCGCCTTGCAATGTCGAAGACAATCTGCACGCCGGACTCGTCGTCATTGAAGCCTGGTTTAGGGGCTACTGAGGGAGTCCTGGATTAGGGGGTGTCCGGATAGCTGGACTATACCTTCGGCCGGACTCCTGGACTATGAAGATACAAGATTGAAGGCTTTGTCCCGTGTCCGGAAGGGACTTTCCTTGGCGTGGAAGGCAAGCTTGGCAATACGGATATGTAGATCTCCTACCATTGTAACCAACTCTGTGTAACCCTAGCCCTCTCCGGTGTCTATATAAACCGGAGGGTTTTAGTCCGTAGGACGAACATACAATCATACCATAGGCTAGCTTCTAGGGTTTAGCCTCTCTGATCTTGTGGTAGATCTACTCTTGTACTTCCCATATCATCAATATTAATCAAGCAGGACGTAGGGTTTTACCTCCATCGAGAGGGCCCGAACCTGGGTAAAAACATCGTGTCCCCGGTCTCCTGTTACCATCCGCCTAGACGCACAGTTCGGGACCCCCTACCCGAGATCCGCCGGTTTTGACACCGACAACCGCCTTTGTCGAATCCGATTCAACTAAGGTGGGAGAGACAGACACCCGCCAACCATCTTTATGAAACAAAATCGCATGTCTGTCGATGGAACTAGTCTCATGTACGTGGACATGTAAAGTTCGTCCGGGCTGCTTCATCCCACAATACCGCTGAATCAAGAAAAGACCAAGGAAGGAAGCAATCTGAATATCAATGCCACAAAATCCTTTGTGTTCTACTCGTGATGTCATCTACGCATAGACCTAGCTCATGATGCCACTATTGGGGAACGTTGCATGGGAAACAAAAAAATTCCTACGCTCACCAAGATCAATCTAGGAGATGACCATCTACGAGAGGAGAGATTGCATCTACATACCCTTGTAGATCACTAAGAGGAAACGTTAAGAAACGTGGTTGATATAGTCAAACATCTTCGTGATCCAATCATGATCCATCCCGAGAACTCCCGATCCAAGTGTCGAACGGACGACACCTCCGTGTTGAACACACGTATTTCTTGATGACGCCTTCACCTCCTCGATCCAGCGAGTGATGGTGAAGTAGTAGCTCAAGTCCTCCGGCAGCACGATGGCGTGGTGGCGGCGGTGGTGGCGGAATCTCAGCAGAGCTTCGCTAAGCGCTACGGAGAGGAAGAAGGCTACGAGGAAGAGGAGAGGCAGCGTGTGGCGTATGAGGGTGTGGTTTCCCTCTCTCTACCTCTCTATATATAGGGGGAAGGGGGAGAAGGGGCGCCCCTAGGGCATCCCATCTAGGGCCGGCGGCCACAAGAGGGAAACCCTAGATGGGTTTTCCCGCTTAGGAGACATGGCCCCCAAGCCAAAGGGGTGGGAACCCTAGGGGGTGCCCCCACCTCCTCTAGCAACATGGGATGGGTGAGGGAGCGCACAACCCCTTAGTGGGCTGGTTTTCCCTCCCCTTGGCCCATGAGGCCCACCAACACTTGTCGGGGACCCTCGAAACCACTTTCGATCATGCTGGTCATCACCCGGTACCCCCGGAACACTTCCGGACTCCAATACCCTTCGTCCAATATATCAATCTTCACCTCCAGACCATTTTTAGAGTTCCTCGTCAAGTCCGGGATCTCATCTAGGACTCCAAACAACCTTCGATAACCACCATAATGACTAACCATACTTATATCGTCAACAAACGTTAAGTGTGTAGACCCTGCAGGTTCCAGAACTATGCAGACATGACCGAGACACCTCCACGGTCAATAACTAGTAGCGGTACCTAAATGCCCATATTGGTTCCTACATATTCTATGAAGATCTTATCGGTCGAACCTCGTGTTGGAAATATGCCCTAGAGGCAATAATAAAAGCATTATTATTATATTTCTTTGTTCATGATAATTGTCTTTATTCATGCTATAATTGTGTTATTCGGAAATCGTAATACATGTGTGAATAACAAACACCAACATGTCCCTAGTAAGCCTCTAGTTGACTAGCTCGTTGATCAACAGATAGTCATGGTTTCCTGACTATGGACATTGGATGTCATTGATAACGAGATCACATCATTAGGAGAATGATGTGATGGACAAGACCCAATCCTAAACATAGCATAAAGATCGTGTAGTTCGTTTGCTAGAGTTTTTCCAATGTCAAGTATCCTTTCCTTAGACCATGAGATCGTGTAACTCCCGGATACCGTAGGAGTGCTTTGGGTGTACCAAACGTCACAACGTAACTGGGTGACTATAAAGGTATACTACGGGTATCTCCGAAAGTGTCTGTTGGGTTGACACGGATCAAGACTGGGATTTGTCACTCCGTATGACGGAGAGGTATCACTGGGCCCACTCGGTAATGCATCATCATAATGAGCTCAAAGTGACCAAGTGTCTGGTCACGGGATCATGCATTACGGTACGAGTAAAGTGACTTGCCGGTAACGAGATTGAACAAGGTATTGGGATACCGACGATCGAATCTCGGGCAAGTAACATACCGATTGACAAAGGGAATTGCATACGGGGTTGCTTGAATCCTCGACATCGTGGTTCATCCGATGAGATCATCGTGGAGTATGTGGGAGCCAACATGGGTATCCAGATCCCGCTGTTGGTTATTGATCGGAGAGTCGTCTCGGTCATGTCTACATATCTCCCGAACCCGTAGGGTCTACACACTTAAGGTTCGGTGACGCTAGGGTTGTAGGGATATGTATATGCAGTAACCCGAATGTTGTTCGGAGTCCCGGATGAGATCCCGGACGTCACGAGGAGTTCCGTAATGGTCCGGAGGTAAAGATTTATATATGGGAAGTCCTGTTTCGGCCATCGGGACAAGTTTCGGGGTCATCGGTTTTGTACCGGGACCACCGGAAGGGTCCCGGGGGTCCACCGGGTGGGGCCACCTGTCCCGGGGGCCACATGGGCTGTAGGGGGTGCGCCTTGGCCTACATGGGCCAAGGGCACCAGCCCCAAGAGGCCCATGCGCCTAGGGTTTCAAAGGGGAAGAGTCCTAGGAGGGGAAGGCACCTCCTAGGTGCCTTGGGGGGAGGGAAACCTCCCTTGGCCGCCGCCCCCCTAGGAGATTGGATCTCCTAGGGCCGGCGCCCCCCCCCCTTGGCCCTCCTATATATAGTGGGGGAAGGAGGGCTTTTAAAACACGCCTTTGGTTGCCTCCTTCTCCCTCTCCAACACCCCCTCCTCCTCCATAGCGCTTGGCGAAACCCTGACGGAGTACTGCAGCTCCATCACCACCACGCCGTCGTGCTGCTTCTGGAGCCATCTTCCTCAACCTCTCCTTCCCTCTTGCTGGATCAAGAAGAAGGAGACGTTACGCTGACCGTACGTGTGTTGAACGCGGAGGTGCCGTCCGTTCGGTGCTAGGATCTCCGGTGATTTGGATCACGTCGTGTTCGACTCTCATCCCCATTCTTTGAACGCTTCCGCTCGCGATCTACAAAGGTATGTAGATGCATCCGATCACTCGTTGCTAGATGAACTCATAGATGGATCTTGGTGAAACCGTAGGAAAATTTTTGTTTTCTGCAACGTTCCCCAACACCTCGATGTCAAGGATTCAACTAATCCCGTATGAAGTTCCCTTTGTCTATCGGTATGTTACTTGCCGGAGATTCGATCGTCGGTATCCCCATACCTAGTTCAATCTCGTTACCGGCAAGTCTCTTCATTCGTTTAGTAATAAAAGATCTCGTGGATAACCCATTAGTCACATTGCTTGCAAGCTTACTATGATGTTGTATTACCGAGTGGGCCCTGAGATACCTCTCCGTCATACGGAGTGACAAATCCTAGTCTTGATACATGCCAACTCAACAGACACCCTCGGAGATACCTATAGAGCACCTTTATATTCACCCAGTTACGTTGCGATGTTTGGTACAACAAAGGTACTCCTCCGGTGTCAGTGAGTTGCATGATGTCATGGCCCTAGGAACATATACTTGACATGCCGAAAACAATAGCAATAAACATGACACGATCATATGCTACATTCATAGTTTGGGTCTTGTCCATCACATCATTCTCCTAATGATGTGATCCTGTTATCAAATGACAACTCATGATCATGGCCAGGAAACCATATCCATCTTTGATCAACGAGCTAGTCCGGTAGAGGCTTACTAGGGACATGTTGTTGTCTATGTATCCACACATGTATTTGCGTTTCCAATCAATACAATTCTAGCATGGATAATAAACGATTATCATGAATGGCGAATATGATAATAACTAATTTATTATTGCCTCTAGGGCATATTTCCAACACTATGATATTCTAGCATCTCGAAGTTTGTCATGTACACATGAGTTCAAACGAGATGAGAGATGTAAGACTGAGATGGTCAGACCATGTGTGCAGATAGCACTCGGTTAACTTGAATCATTCTGAGCTCAGAGACAAACCATCGAAAGATGAACCAGAGTCATATGGTGATATGATCAGCAGTAATTTGCCCACCGGTCAAAATTCTCGCCGTCCACATCAATGACTAAGAACTAGATTTGGATCTTAAATCACTTAAAATCATTTATGAGAGATATTGATTTGAGTGGGAGCACAATTAGGTATTAATTTAGTTTAATCACTAGTAAAAATTAATTATGAACAATGTCTATGTCTACCTTGCATTATAGTTGTAGAATTATGGCTCATAGTTCCACCTTTGTTGTTGAAATTTCATAGTTGTTATTTATCTGGTTGAATCTTTATGATTGAGAGGATCATCCTCTAAAAGTGCCAAGAAGTCTTTTGTCCTGATGCATGCTTACAATACTCTCTTGCTAATACTATGGATGATGAGACTCACATACTTCAATCAAAAAGTTAGAATTGCATTACGGTCTGCTTGCTTCCGAGAAACCCGAACTTCAAAATGTTGGGGATAGTTATATGATATTCTTAGAACATGAAACTTTTTTCAGAAACAAACAAAGATTAAAAGATATGTGATATCTAAAGAAGTGTTTTGTTTGCAAGTTCTAGTGAAGCATTCAACTACGTTTAAGACTAAAATGTGTAAGATCTAGAAGAAAAACCAGTCACTAGTTGATCATGAGAACTTAAGGAGAAAGAACACGACCAAAGGATATAATGAGACTTACATGCCTAGGGAAGTTCGGGGCTCATGCCACTCTTAAAAGTTAGATGATTCTTCTGTTGAGTGGGATAAATAGTGAAAGTAAAACTATAAGAAGTTTAGAGGTGGAAGGAAAAGAAGACTAGAATGTCCAACTCAGGTATTAATGTCGTACAAGTTGTAAGATGTAGAGAAAGTCGATCAAGTAAAGTGTGATTCTTGAGAATCGTGACTAAATTGTCAAACATTATATTCTTCGGGAATTGTGGTTAAAAGTTGATCAAAAGGATACAGACTCGATTGCATGTTGTTGTGAATCAATGTAAGAATTACTACGACCAAATGACCAAACAAATTAATGAGGTTAAAATATGTGTTGAAAATTTTGTAATAGTTATGATGTTTTTCATCAACATATTACCTCTGAATTTTTTATCATAGTTCATTTTAGAGTTTTGTACACTCTAGCCCATTGCATAGAAGTTGCAAGGAGGTTGTTCATAAGAGAACAATAGTTGTCTGACGCAATGAACAAAAGGGCCATACTCCTATTGTGAATACTATTTAAGTTATGAATATTGATGATAAAATTGAACATCCATAACACTGACGCTAAATGTCACAAGACTAAAAGAATACCACATATGTGTGGGACTGCATTTAGTCACATTGGAAAAAAAACCCGCATGAAGAAATTCCATATTGATGGATTTTGGAGTCATATTATTACGAATCATCTGACACTTCCAAATTTTTGTCCAAATAGTGAAGTAAACTAAAATACTGTTCATAGGCCATAAAGAACGGGAAATAAAAATAAATTGGAAATATGCATATTGATGTATGTAGTCCAGTAAGTGTTGTTGCAAGTAGTGGATTTATCTATCTTCAAGGATGACACAAGTAGATATTTATATTTACTAATTGAGACATAAATCTGGATCTTTTGAAATATTTCAGAAGATTTTCAGAATGAAGTAGAAATTATTGTAACAAGAAAAATTATGTTTCTACAATTGGATTGCAGAAAAGAATATTTGAGTACAAATTTAGTGAATGCGTGATGAGTTGTAAAAGAATTTTATAGCTTGCACCTCCTAGAAACACTCCTTAGAGTAGAGTGTTTTGAGTAGATGTAATCAAGCTATGTATGACATGGTGAGATCAGATATGACATTGATTGTTACACCAATATACATTTAATGCGATGCTTTAGAGACTATGGTTTTTACACTGAAAAAAGCACGATCAAATTTCTTGAAATAAGTGCTACTTCGTAGGTTATCCCAAATGGTTGAGTATTCCTCTATCACTACGCTGAGGAAAAGTGTTTTGTCAGAGAGTGAGGAAATTTTGAAGAATATGTTTTCTGCAAAAGAGTAAGTGGGAGGACAGTGCAATTCGACGAGATTATAGAATCTTCGTGATCGGGTCAAAGAAAAGAAATGCTAGAAGTGATTCTAACATTTCTTACCGTGACTAATACAAAAGCCTCTACATAGGATATAGAGATTTCGGTCGAACATGCAACTGAACTATATTGGTTGAACAATTCGTACAGACCTTCAGGAAAAACATTGTTGAAACAAACAATGAACCTATAATACACAAAGAAGCGTTGATGGGCCCTAATTTCGAAATTGGATGTACGCCAAAATAATCTGTGATAACATCCATACACATATCAAGTTTAGAACTAAATTGACGCTCTGAAAGACTTAAAGTATAAAGTGTAGTGATGGATCTATAAATTGACAAATATATTTTTATAACGTTTGATTTGTTGCAGATAGTTTATGAAAAGATCAAGGAATTAATTATGACGAGATTGTCTCATCATAATAATACTTAAAGTTAGTTCGGATTAAACTAGCAATTACTAAATATTTTAGTTATGATATATAACAGATGGATATTAAAATGATTTCCGTGAGATGGAAATAGAACCAAAGTTGTATATTTGATACGATCCAAGGTAAGTTTCTCGGTCCAGAGGATGCTAATAAGTGTGCAAACTTCAAGAGATCCAGTAATGATCTGAAGCAAGCATAGTTGAGTTGGAATCTTTGTTTTGATGAATTGATCACATAATATGATTTCATCAATAAAAAAAAGATGGTTGTATTTACAAGAAATGAAGTGGGAGCATGATAGTATTTCTAAACACTATATGTGTGCGTGACACAATGTTGATTGGAATTATATAAACTTCTTGACACAAGTTAAGATTTTATTGAAAATAGTTTTTCAGTAAAGTACTTAGGTAATGTAGACCTTGTATTAGACATAATAATTTATGGAGATATTAGTGTCTAATCAGGCTTAGCAAAAATACATATTGAAAAAATACTAAAGAAGTTTAGTATGAAAATGCCAAGAAGAGTTTCTTGACAAAGTCACATGGAAGGAGTTCTTAGCAAGAATCGATATCTTGGAATACTGATGAGTGAAATACATTATTTCAATAAAACTTGCGTTAATTCCATGGTATGTAAATAACCAGATATGTCCAGTACTCCAAGTAAGTTGTGAGTAAAGTTACCGGAATTGTCAAATTGTTGATCATATGACAACAATGAAAATGTCTTTGAGTACCGACGACATGTTTCTCACAGACGAAGAAAATGAAAGATTCCTGTAAGGAGTTACATCAATACATGCTTGATGTAAGTAGTACATCGATAATAATCTTCAATCGGTGCTCCAAGCAAATTTTGATTTTAGTTAAATGATTTATGGTGGCACGGTAAGTTGGAATTGGTCCAATAAAGTTACTGTGGTGAATTCTATAACAGAAGGCTGAGTATACACTAGTAGAAAACGGGCCTATTGTCCCAGTTCGTAAGGGCCTTTTGTCCCGATTCCTGAACCGGGAGTAAAGGGTCGGTACTAATGCCCTGTCCCTTTAGTCCCAGTTCAATCCAGAACCGGGACAGATGGGCCTCCACGTGGCCTGTGCGCGGAGCCCAGGCAGGAGGGCCTTTGGTCCCGGTTGGTGGCACCAACCGGGACCAATAGGCATCCACGCATCAGCATTTCTGTGACTGGGTTTTTTGTTTTTTTAAAGGGGGGGGGTTAGGGGTTTTGGGGGGTTAATTTAGGTGTTTCATATATTGTGTTAGCTAGCTATAATTAATAGAGAGAAGTGTCCTCTCTTATGTCCGTGCTTGGTCGACGCTATGTACTATACATACGTATAGAGAGGACTAGACACGCTAGCTAGCTAGTAAGCAAACGAAGGAAACAGAAGATCGTCATGAACATATATGCATACAGAGAGAAGTGATATCGACCACCTCTCCTTCTCCGAGAGATTGGTCGAACAAAAAGTTCTCGTATATCTATCCGACACTACCGGCTACATATATACAATAATTATCTCTTACAAATATAATCATACGGATGCATGGTCCACATAGTATTCTCCGTCTTCAGCGATCACGTGGTCAAGAAAGAATGCCGCCAATTCCTCTTGAATTGCTCGCATGTGAGCTGGTGCTAGGAGTTCATCCCGCTTCCGAAACATCTAATTTGAAGAAGGGGGTCAATACATATATATATGAATGAATGAAACTCAACACAAATGATGGTAATAAAATAAAATTGTGAATGTTGTTATTTACGCACTTCATATTGTTCATCAGAGTAGCCCCGCTCACAGGTTGTGTGGCGGATGGACTCGCAAACGTAGTATCCACAGAAATCAGTCCCTTCTTCCTGCCACAACCACTTTACAAGAAATAGAGGTCAATCAAACTGATAAGCAAGAATGCCAAATGGTATTGATGAAACTAGCGCTTGAATCACTAGGAGATGCGCGGAACATGCTACTATAGTACTTACTTTCGGGTGTCTAAATTGCAGCTTCTTCGGCAGTCCCGGAGCTTTTTTGGTGAATTTTCTCCAAACCCTGCCAGACAAAGAAAACAATTAATTGATATATCAGGAAATGAACAAAGTTGCTGATATGGTGGATAATGATCGATTTAACTTACTTCTCGAGCATTTGAGTCATGTCCGCATAGTCCTGGGGATCTTTTCGTCTCGAGTCTAAGACAGTTACTAGTCCCTGCTCAAGCTTAATCTCTAGGATAATATAGTGGAAACTGCACACGCATGCATAACTCATCAATTACATTACTATAACCTTGACTAATATATAAGGGAAACCGAATATGCACAAGACAGTAACACTCACTTGAAGTTGTAAGGAAAGAGTATTATATCTTTGTTTTCATTTATTACCAACGATCGTAGCAAGTTGGCCTCGCTATCTGCGGCATGAAATTTAACCTGAGTTGCATCTATGAGATTTGTGTTAATGAACCCAATATCACCGATTTGTCTTTTCTTCATTTCGACGATCTTCAATATGCATAATATAGTGAGGATAATTATAAATACATGCAATGGAAGAGCTGAGCTATATAGAGAGACTTAATGATAGAAGTAGTACTACTTACAGACAGTAGCAGGTGACCGTTGCTTTATCGAGGGCCAATTGATTGAAAAACTGAAAGAACTCCTCAAATGGAACAGGCAACAGTTCAATTCCAGCGAGGTCATGCTCCTTTTTAACTCTCACATACAAAGTACTCCTCTCCCCAGACTCTCTGCAGATTTTCAAGTACCAATCATGCAATCTTCGCATCATCATTGATAGAGATCTTTCATCTTTGATGAGAGGCTTCCCGTACTCGTATCTTTGTATCTGCACCTCCATGAAATCATATTGTACATCATCGGGCAGGTAATCTCCAAGATTGCTATAACTAGGCACCATCCTCGGATCATTAGTGACGATGTCGCTAGGCACCTTGAGCGGGAGGGCATGATTGCTTCGCTTGTTTGCCGAGCTGGGCAATTTGTTTCCCAGCTCGTCGTTCTTTCAGCCTTTGATCACTGACGGTACTTCCCGACCGCTCTGCTTCGGCAAATGCCTTTCCGATGATGCGCTCATAGTTGCCTTTCGGCGGAGACTTGGGTGGTTTTGTCAGGGCAGCCAGAGTGCGCTTCGCTTTCACCGGATCTACCTTCTCCTCCGGAGGTGGATGTTTCTTTGCTTTCACCCCTTCAAAGAAGTTCCTCACTTCTTCTCACGCGATCTCGGCGTTCTCCTCCGGGGTCCTCTCGTATGGTAACTTCTCTGGAGTCTTCAGAGAAGGACCGAATATGTATGTCCTCCCGCCTTTGGCTATACTCCTAGACGCCGGCAAAGCAGACAGAGCGGCTGTCTTCTTTACTTGCTTACGAGGCGGAGGACAAGGACTACGACACGCCGGAGCAGCCGGAGCGGCAACGGGTCTCTTCCGCCCTTGCTGACGAGGCGGAGAAGGAGGAGGCTGGCTGCTCGGGCACGCTGGCTCATGCGGAGAAGGAGGCGGAGTGCCGCCACGCGCCGGAGAAGGAGCCGGCCGAGTGCCCTAATCGTCACTCGCCGGCGGAGGAGGCGGAGTGCCCTGACTCGTCAGAGGAGGAGGAAGAAGCAGAGGCGTCCAGTTCGGAA
The DNA here is from genome assembly GCF_003073215.2 of Triticum urartu. Lineage (NCBI taxonomy): Eukaryota > Viridiplantae > Streptophyta > Magnoliopsida > Poales > Poaceae > Triticum > Triticum urartu. The sequence goes on from NC_053023.1 coordinate 611,705,742, forward strand.
GGTTGATGATCTCCTTCCGCCATAGGCATGGAGTCTTCAGAGCAGAACCCAGCCGAGTCTCCCCTTCACCGGTAGGGTGGTCAAGCTGGAGGTCCTCAAATCCCTCCGTTATTTCATCGACCATCACCCTAGCATATCCTTTTGGAATCGGCCGGCAGTGAAAAGTTGCGCCGGGTTCAGTAGGAAAAACAGAGCCAACAGCCGCCTTGACCTTCATATTAATCCATTGCATCATAAGATGGCAATTTCGAGACTCCTTGATAGCATCCACGGGATAGCTGACAGGAGCCGTCAAGACATGCTCCGGCTAAAGCAGCTCGGTGGAAGCCACGCTGCTTCTCCGCTGAGATGGCGGGGTAGCTTCGGGGAAGCTTCGGCGGTTCGTTTGCTGCGATTTGCTTCTTGTTCCTCTAGCGCTTGTACCCTAGCGTGCAGCGCCTGCAGTTGGGTCTGCTCCACTTACTTCCTCCTCTCGTGGCATTTGTAACCGCCTGCGTCCGGAAACCCAGCCTTCCACGGAATGGAGCCTGGCGTGCCTCGTGTCTGTCCAGGATGCTCAGGATTCCCGAGGGCCATTGTGAGCTCGTCGTTCTCTCTGTCTGGAACGAACGTCCCTTGCTGCACTGCTTTGATATAGTGCTTAAGCCTCTTGACTGGTATTTCCATTTGCTCGTCCGTCCAAATGCACTTCCCTGATACAGGGTCCAAGGTTCCGCCAGCCCCGAAGAACCAAGTCCGGCAATGGTCTGGCCAGTTAATTGTCTCTGGTTCGATCCCTTTATCAACCAGATCATTCTCAGTCTTGGCCCACTTAGGCCGAGCTGCGAGGTAGCCACTCTGACCCCGTGCGATGGTGATGCTTCTTCTTCGCAGCATTTTGCTTGTTTGTCACCGACATCTTCTTACTCTTTTCCGATGTCTTGTGGGCCACAAATGCGGGCCAGTGATCTCTGATCTTCTCATATCTGCCCTTGAATTCTGGTGTCTCTTTATTTTCGACAAACTTATTCAGCTCTTTCTTCCACCTCCTGAATAGTTCTGCCATCCTCTTAAGAGCAAAAGACTTGATTATTTGCTCTTTAACTGGGAAAGAATAGAAAGAATAGAGAATAGAGGAGTCTTACTCCTCTATTCTTTCTTCTCCCCTTTTTTTCTTCTTCTTCCTCTTTTTTTATCGGGAACGAGGGTCATCGAGGGTCGCCGAGCGGTAGAGGAAACCCTAAATAGCAAGTATCGTGGGTGTGAGATACATGTGGCCATCGGTGCCGGACACTACATCCACGTCCCACAAGTGACGCCGGTGTCGGACACTACATCCACGTCCCACAAGTGACATGGGCGTCGAATCCCGAGTCACTTGTGGGACGTGGATGTAGTGTCCGACACCGACGGCCACATGTATCTCACACCAACAATACTTGCTATTTAGGGTATATTGACCCCCCCTTGTGTTGAAGTTATCGGGAGGTGGTATATATATCGACCCCCCCCCACGTGTTGAAGTTATCGGGAGGGGGTATATCGTCCCCCCCCCTAGTGTTGAAGTTATCGGGAGGGGGTATATCGACCCCGCCCCTCGTGTTGAAGTTATCGGGAGGGGTATATCGACGATGACAGACCCGATAAAACATAAGAATACGAAGAAGAAATAAAAAGAGGAGAAGAAGAAAGGAATAGAGGAGAAGAAGAAAACATAGAAATATTTTCTATTTTTTGTTCTTCTCCTCTATTCCTTTCTTCTTCTCCTCTTCCTTTTCTTCCTCTCCTCTTCTTCTCCTCTTCCTTTTCTTCCTCTCCTCTTCTTCTCCTTTTTCCTCTTCTTATTTTCCTTTTTCCTCTCCTAAATATATAAAACTTTTCTAGAAATGAAACTAACCTAAAATGTACTAAATCAGAAAACATATATAGATAATCCTTTTCTAAATATTTAAATCTAACTTTTGCATCTATGAACATATATACACAGAGAACATACAAACATATATACATTTTTATAAAAAAGCAAAATACAAAATACAAACATATATATGAAAAAAAATCTGAAAAGAAGCAATATACACAATATATATACTGACATATATACATAATATACACAAAGAAGCAATATACACAATATACACAAGCATATAATACATGAAAAAACAGGGGAGGGGCGCCGGCCGGACCAACGGAGGGGCAGGGCGACGGCGACGGGCGGGCCGGGGCAGGGGCGACGGCGACGGGCGGGGCAGGGGCGACGGTGACAGGCGGGGCAGGGCGACGACGATGGGCGGGCCAGGGCGCGCGACGCGCGTCGGGGCAGGGCGGCGAGCGGCGACGGCGTCAGGCGAGGGCACGGCCGACGGCGAGCGGGCGGTGACGGCGACCTCGGGCGGCTAGGGGAGGCAACGGCGACGTCGGGGCAGGGGCCGGTGTTGAGGAGCAGCGCAGCAGCCTGGCGGCGTTGGAGAAGAATGGCGGGTGGGGGAAATTTCCCAAGTGTTTGGTTATATAGGAAAGGCTTTGGTCCCAGTTCGTGGCACAAACCGGGACCAATGCCCCCTTTAGTCCCGGTTGGTGCCATCAACCGGGACCAAAGGCCTCTTTTCAGCAGCCCAAAGGGCGGGAAGCGGCGGCCTTTGGTCCCGGTTGGTGGCACCAACCGGGACTAAAGGGAGGCATTGGTCTCGGTTGGAGCCATGAACTTGGACCAATGGCCCCCTTTAGTCCCGGTTGGAGCCACCAACCGGGACCAAAGGCCTGGCGCGGTGCGGTGGGAAGTTTAGTCCCACCTTGCTAGCCGAGAGAGCTCAACACCTGTTTATAAGCTGCGTTGCGGCTCAGGTGCTGAGCTCCTCTCTAATATGCAGGCAGTACTTGCCTACCCTTGTCACTACCTTGTTGGGCCTATTGGGCCTATGGGCCTACATCCTGGCCCATGTACAGATGGGTTTCTAGTCGTATGCAGGCCGTGTGGCCCAATAGGTGGCATTTTTTTTACCAGTATTTGTTTTGTTTTTTGAATTATTTATTTTCTTCTGATTCTTGCTTTATTTTTTTATTCTTTTTGCTTTTAGTTTTAGAAAAATTATAAACTTTCTGTTAGTGCCATTAGTTTTCAAATTTGAATAGCTAAAATTTGAATACAGTCAAAGATGGTCCCCTGGACAACAAGTACAGCTCATCACAAACAGTGTTGTCACCTCTGAGACGTGTTTTCAACCAACTGCTGAAAGTCCTGATGTGTTCACATGTAATCTAGTCGTTGCACTGCTCCGGGTGTTTGGAGCGCAGACTGTTCTTGTGTTCATCGACATACGGGGTCACCAAGGTAGAGTTCGCTAGAACTGTGTAGTGTGCTTGAGACCAAGAATATCCGTCCCTGCATATTATTGAGTCACTTCCAAGAGTGCCTTTTCCAGTCAGTCTCCCCTCATACCGCGATTTAGGGAGACCTATCTTCTTAAGGCCAGGAATGAAGTCAACACAAAACCCGATAACATCCTCTGTTTGATGGCCCATGGAGATGCTTCCTTCTGGCCTAGCACGGTTACGGACATATTTCTTTAGGACTCCCATCAACCTCTCAAAGGGGAACATATTGTGTAGAAATATGGGCCCCAGGATGACAATCTCGTCGACTAGATGAACTAGGACGTGCGTCATGATATTGAAGAAGGATGGTGGGAGCACCAGCTCGAAACTGACAAGACATTGCGCCACATCACTCCTTAGCCTTGGTACGATTTCTGGATCGATCACCTTCTGAGAGATTGCATTGAGGAATGCACATAGCTTCACAATGGCTAATCGGACGTTTTCCGGTAGAAGCCCCCTCAATGCAACCGGAAGCAGTTGCGTCATAATCACATGGCAGTCATGAGACTTTAGGTTCTAAAACTTTTTCTCTGGCATATTTAATATTCCCTTTATATTCGACGAGAAGCCAGTCGTGACCTTCATATTGAGCAGGCATTCAAAGAAGATTTCTTTCTCTTCTTCCCTAAGAGTGTAGCTTGCAGGACCTTTATACTGCTTCAGAGGCATGCCGTCTTTTTCGTGCAAATATTGCAGGTCCTCCCATGCCTCAGGTTCACGCAAAGGTTCTTCGTCACGTGCATCACGTCGATTGAAGAGCGGACCTCTAGGTCTTTCAAGTAGGGTAGGTCCCAAAATATAGATTTCTTCTTCAACATGGGTGCGTGTCCATCAGCGTCATTCAGAACAGCTAGTCTGCCGGGACCCTTTCCGAAGATTACGTGTAAATCATTGACCATAGAAAGTACGTGATCACCGGTACGCATGGCGGGCTTCTTTCGGTGATCTGCCTCGCCTTTGGAATGCTTGCCTTTCTTTCGACATTGATGGTTGGTCGGAAGAAATCGACGATGGCCCAGGTACACATTCTTCATGCATTTGTCCAGGTATACACTTTCAATGTCATCTAAATAGTGCGTGCATGCGTGGTATCCTTTGTTTGTCTGTCCTGAAAGGTTACTGAGAGCGGGCCAATCGTTGATGGTCACGAATAGCAACGCCTTTAGGTTAAATTCCTCATGTATGTGCTCATCCCATGTACGTACACCGTTTCCATTCCATAGCTGTAAAAGTTCTTCAACTAATGGCCTTAGGTACACATCAATGTCGTTGCCGGGTTGCTTAGGGCCTTGGATGAGAACTGGCATCATAATGAACTTCCGCTTCATGCACATCCAAGGAGGAAGTTTATACATACATAGAGTCACGGGCCAGGTGCTGTGATTGCTGCTCTGCTCCCCGAAAGGATTAATGCCATCCGCTCTTAAAGCAAACCATACGTTCCTTGGGTCCTTCGCAAACTCATCCCAGTACTTTCTCTCGATTTTTCTCAACTGCGACCCGTCAGCAGGTGCTCTCAACTTCCCGTCTTTCTTACGGTCCTCACTGTACCATCACATCAACTTGGCATGCTCTTTGTTTCTGAACAGACGTTTCAACCGTGGTATTATAGGAGCATACCACATCACCTTCGCAGGAACCCTCTTCCTGGGGGGCTCGCCGTCAACATCACCAGGGTCATCTCATCTGATCTTATACCGCAATGCACCGCATACCGGGCATGCGTTCAGATCCTTGTATGCATCGCGGTAGAGGATGCAGTCGTTAGGGCATGCATGTATCTTCTCCACCTCCAATCCTAGCGGGCATACGACCTTCTTTGCTCCGTATGTACTGTCGGGCAATTCGTTATCCTTTGGAAGCTTCTTCTTCAATATTTTCAGTAGCTTCTCAAATCCTTTGTCAGCCACAGCATTCTCTGCCTTCCACTGCAGCAATTCCAGTACGGTATCGAGCTTTGTGTTGCCATCTTCGCAATTGGGGTACAACCCTTTTTTGTGATCCTCTAACATGCGATCGAACTTCAGCTTCTCCTTTTGACTTTCGCATTGCGTCCTTGCATCGACAATGACCCGGCGGAGATCATCATCATCGGGCACATCATCTGGTTCCTCTTGATCTTCAGCAGCTTCACTCGTTGCAGCATCATTGGGCACATCGTCTGGTTCCTCTTGATTTCACCAGCTCCCCCCGTTGCAGCATCACCATATTCAGGGGGCACATAGTTGTCATCGTACTCTTCTTCTTCGCCGTCTTCCATCATAACCCCTATTTCTCCGTACCTCGTCCAAACATTATAGTGTGGCATGAAACCCTTGTAAAGCAGGTGGGAGTGAAGGATTTTCTGGTTAGAGTAAGACCTCGTATTCCCACATTCAGTGCATGGACAACACATAAAACCATTCTGCTTGTCTGCCTCAGCCGCATCGAGAAACTCATGCACACCCTTAATGTACTCGGAGGTGTGTCTATCACCGTACATCCATTGCCGGTTCATCTGCGTGCATTATATATAATTAAGTGTCCAAATTAATAGAAGTTCATCATCACATTAAAACCAAAGTACATACAAAGTTCTCATCTAACAACATATAGCTCTCCAGAGCATCTAATTAATTAAACCATACATTAAAACTATGTAAAACATTTCAATGCGAAAACAAATGCGATCATAAACGCAACCAAGGTAACAATTGATCCAACAGCATAATGATACCAAGCCTTGGTATGAATGGCATATTTTCTATTCTTTCTAATCTTCAAGCGCATTGCATCCATCTTGATCTTGTGATCATCGACGACATCCGCAACATGCAACTCCAATATCATCTTCTCCTCCTCAATTTTTTTATTTTTTTCCTTCAACAAATTGTTTTCTTCTTCAACTAAATTTAACCTCTCGACAATCGGGTCGGTTGGAATTTCCGATTCACATACATCCTACATAAATAAAATCTATGTCACGTTGGTCGGCATAATTTTCATAAACAATAAATGAACCAATAGTTATAAAGATAATATATATATACAACATCTGAATCATAGACAGGACAAGGGCCGACGGGGGCGGATACCAAAACCATCGCACTATATAAGATGCAATAATAAAAGTAAGAAAATAATACAAGTATCTATGTAAACATACAAGTACGAATATTTTTTCCTTTCAGAAAGAAGATAAGAACAAGTGGCTCACCACGGTGGTGCCGGCGATGAGCTCGGCGCGGGTGATCGACGGTGGTGAAGACGGGGACAGGGCATGACGGACCGCTAAACCTAGACAAATATTGAGGAAAATGGAGCTTGGAGGTCGAGCTTGGAGAGGAGAAGGCTTAAGTAGTGTGGCTCGGGCATTCCATCGAACACCTTGTGTGCATAGGAGGTGAGCTAGAGCACCACCAAGCCCTCTCCCCCTCGGCCAGAAAAAAACAGAGCAGTGTGCTCTGCTCTTACGCGAGGGGGTATATATAGGCACCTCATTGGTCCCGGTTGGTGGCATGAACCGGGACTAAAGGGGAGCCTTTGGTCCCAAGTCAAGCCACCAACCGGGACCAATGGTGGTGGGCCAGGAGCGAAGCCCATTGGTCCCGGTTCGTCCCACCAACCGGGACCAAAAGGTCCAGACGAACCGGGACAAATGGCCCACGTGGCCCGGCCAGCCCCCTGGTCTCACGAACCGGGTCCAATGCCCCCATTGGTCCCGGTTCTGGACTGAACCGGGACTAATGGGCTGACCCGTCCTGGACCTTTGCCCCCTTTTCTACTAGTGATAATATCTCTATAGAAGCAACAATAGAGGGTGATGAATCAAAGGTTCATTTATGAACTTGGTATGGTTTCTATATGTGTGTGCAAATAGAACATTGTTCCCAAATAGTGGTTCTATAGCTCAAACTAAGGAATCAAAAGGTATTGCAAGTGATTCAATATATACTAAGCTTGTTTCACATAAATTTTGAATTCGTGTGAAAACATGATTGATGCATAGACATGCAAAAGATACACACAGATCTGAAGTTGTCAGATTTGATAGGACGAAGTCTACACCACAAGCAAAGCTTGGACTTACACTGGATTGCCATTGGTGTAAAAGTTATAAGTGCTGACTAGATTACCAACTCTAGTGCAAGTGGGAGACTGTTGGAAATATGCCCTAGGGGCAATAATATTGTATTATTATATTTCCATATTCATACTTAAGTGTCCATATTTCCTGCTATAACTGCTATGATCCTGGAATATGTGATTCAGTGGAAAACTCATATGCACGTGTGAAATGATAAATGGATAAGATAAATTAAAGGTTCCTAGTCTCGCCTCTACGACTAGCTCAACTGTTGTTGGTGATCACATTTCCCGGATCTTAGGATATCATTAAGTGTAAATATAGTCCTAAAACAACATTGGGATTATGACGTTGGAAGAACGATCATATTGAATCGACCCAAACTTGTTTTTTATGAATTGAGATAATACCGTATGTAATCAATTGTAATAACACGGAGTATGAACATGAGATTTGTCTCCTTAGACCATGAGAGTATCATAGTCACTTCTCACCATATGGTGGACTTTGGGGTTGCTCAAACATCACCTATAACACGGTGATCATAACGACAACTTATAGGTTCATCGAAAAGTTTGACAAGGGACTAAATAGCTCGAGAGTGGGATTTGCTCCTCCAACGATTGAGATATATTCTTAGGGCCCTCTCGGTATGGTGGCATCCATCATTGTATGTCCAGACACCGGTGACTTTGTCACGGGGATGCGGGAACAGAATAACGAGAAAGAAGAACAAAACCAGTAACGAGGATTTTGGTATGGTGAACATGGTGATGACTCGAGAGGATACCAATGTATCCTGGGTTTTGTGAAGTATCGCGAAGCAAAGGGAACATCACATGGTAACCAAAGGTTCACTCGAATATCATTCGTGTGCTCATAGGGGTCGATATGGACGTCCACGGTTTCGTTGTCGGTCATTGAACGAATGGTTTCATTCATGTTGATGAGTTACCGAACCTATAGGGTCACAAGCTTAAGGAAATCACGATCTGCTAAGTGTTAGTAGGACGGGAGTCATGAGAATATATTTGTGGAATTGTTTCAAGAATATTCAGAATAGTTCTAAGAGGATCCAGAAGTGTTTTGGGGTCACCGGAAGGGTTTCGATGAATATTGGGTGTTAGCGATATATTAAAATATATAATGGTGTAGAATTATTTAGAACATTTTATATTTAATTTAAATATCAACGGGCCTTAAAAGGCCGAGAGGTGGAGGGAATTATGGGCCACAAGGCCCCATAAGGAAGTGGCGCCCCCCTTGCCTTATAGGTGGCCGAATTGGACTTGGGGAGGAGTCCTTCTCCTCCCCCATGGCCGGTGCCCCAAGAATAATATTTCCCTCCTTGGTGGCTGTCCCCTGCTCCTCCTCCAACTTATATATACTAGGTTTTTTGCTCTATTGTATACACAAGTTTTGGAGCCTCCTTTGGTTCTTCTAGTTCTAGTGCTATTTGGTCCAAGTTGACTAATTAGAGCTAGATTAATCCTCTTGTCCTCATAATTAGAAGCCTTGTGTGGTTATAATATCCCCCCTCTAATTCTTTGGTGGCGATTAGCTCTAGACGGTGAAGCGCTGCCGGATCGTGAAGGCTACATGCTTGCAACCAAGTAGAGAAGGTCATGCTTTCAGTCTTCAGTTCAAGGGACTGATCATGGGCGATATGAGGGATTGTTCATCAATAGTTATAGGGACTCCAAGTATGATCTACACCGAAACGTTCTTCTTTCGCTGCAACTCGGTGATCCCAGACCATTATGCATCTTCATATTGGTCTTGGGTGATCGTAGGTACGATTTTTTTGTTTTCTACTATGTTTCCCAACAGTAACTTGGCACAAAAATAAAATGAAATGTACAAACAAAATTACTGCAATAGCAATAATCATGTTGACTCAACAAAACAAAAGCAAAAATAAATATAGGGATGTCTCGCAACAAGCGATATTATTTAATGCCCTTTACCTAGGCATAATGCAATTTATCATCTTCTAATTCTTTTAAGTATAGATCATGATAAAATTCTCTTAAGAAGTCCTTTTTTGTAGCAAGCTTTGTCACAGGTAAATAAATAATTAAAGGGAATATATTTAGTAATTTTGACATTCAAGGACTCAAATTCTTGCGGTGGTGGATTATCTCCATAAAGTCCCTCATACATAATATTGTTAGAGGTATACTTAAACCAATTTCTAGATGATACATCATCAATCCCTCTAAGAATCCATTCTAATTTATCATTAGTGTGCTCAAATAAATTCTAAACTGAAGTTGAAGGTGGGACTCTTTTTCTAGCACTTTCTCCAAAGGCATTATAATCATTAGATTTCATTCTATGCATTGCATCTCCATCATGGATAATTTCTTCTATAGGAGCACATTCAAGATTAATTTTATAGAAAGAAAACAATGTTTGTAGCTCATTTTGTTATAAAATAAAATTCATTGATGAGGATAATAGTGGCCAATTTTTTTCTCTAGGGTCATGAATATTAGGAAGATCAAAAAATTATTTGTAAAGCAGGATGTATACGCATAAATTTCCTTTCAAGTTCAACCACAAGCATAACTATAGCATCCACATAACTATTAGTTTTTGTAAGAATAGACCCCCTCTATTGCCAGTATGACTCCCGCACAAGTAAAGAAATCTTGAATAAAAAAATCCAATAACATTCCCACTTCCTATGTGAAATCTTTTTGTTTTCCAAGTCAAGGGAATTTCAATATCATGAGTATCATTATCATGGGTAGGTGTTGTAGGTGCTTCCACTTTATTTTCCATATAATTGTCCTCACTAGCACTTTCAAAAATAACTTCATCAAGAGTAGACATGGTGGCAACAAAGGTAGAAATAGAAACAAGAAATATTTTTGGTATTTCTAAAGAAAAAATTGGCAAACAAATATGCAAGCATGAAAAAGGCAAAAGTAACTAGGCAAGAAATAAAACAAGCAAATAAAAAAAGTTTGTGTGAAGGCACCTGATTTGGTAGATGTTGAATCCCTGGCAATGGCGCTAGATATTCTTCTGCTACTCCCATAGGAGTTGTTGGATTTCCCCTAAGAGAAAATGTGATGTAAGAAGCAAAAGTATTTCCCTCAGTTAGGAACCAAGGTTTAATCAAACCAATGGGAGTCAAGAAGTTAACAAGATAAATATCACCTGCACACAAACAAAATAAATACTTGTAGCCAACTTAGCAAGGGGGTTGTCAAGCCCCTCGTCTTGCTAGTTACAAGGCTAAACGCAAATATATGGATAGATAACAGTATATTGAAATAGCAAAATAATAAAGGCAAATAAAGAAGCAATTTTGTAGAAGAGGGTATTAATGGAGAATGGACCTGGGGCCACAGATTCACTAGTGGCATCTCTCTGGAAAGCACACAATGGCATGGTAAACAAATTACTGTTGGGCAATTGACAAAAAAGCAGCATTTATAACTAGGATCATTCATAGAATAATCTTGTATAGGCATTACGTTCGCGATAGAGAGTGTTATCCAACTGCATCTACTACTATCCACCTCGGAGCCACTATCTAGGATGGATCTCAAGGTATTAAGTTTAATAAAAACAAAGCAACGTAATAAGCAAGCTGGCATAATGTAGACAGAAAGAAATCTAGCAATAAGATTAAACCCCGTCCTTTTATCCTTAGTGGCAACAATACAATATGTGTATTTGTCCTTGTTGTCACTAGATTAGAGTACCACAAGAATCTAACCCACTACTATGATCCACTCCCTCTGAAGAATTACCCATCTATCTTGTCCAGAGAAGATAAATAACTCCAAAAGCATACATATCTACTAAATTATATAGCAAAGAAACTTCGAAAGATTCAAATATATCCAATGAACAATCTGGTCATAAATACACAATTCATTGGATCCCAACAAATAAACCATAAGAATTATATTGGATTGATCTCGGAAGAGAACATGGTATTGAAGATCCAAGAGAGAGAGAGACTACAAAAAAATACACTTCCGTGATGATACGTGTTTGTCACAGTAGGTCGCTTTTTTGTCATGCATGTACATCCATGACAAATTTATGACAGAATCAAGATAGTCATACCTGTGCTGTCGTAGAAGTGTTCCATGACATTACCAAAATTATCATCACGGAAGTGTCCACTTCCATGACAATAAATCGCGCGTCACAGAAGTCCTTTCGTCAAGGGTGACCGACACGTGGCATCCACTACAATGGAATGCCGTTAAGCTATCGGGTCGGGTTTTGGATCTGATAACCCGTTAACAGCTCCGACCAATGGGGATTTTCCACGTGTAAAATCATCATTGGCTGGAGGAAACACATGTCGGCTCATCGTTGGGACAGATGTCAACCACTCATTAGACGAAAGGCGCCTATGATACGTCGACACGTGGCACGATCCAACAGAGGCCCATTCCTGTGAAAAGACCGGCCCGTTTGACTTGGTCAAAAGGTGCCGGGCCGGCCCATGGAAAGCCTGTTAACGACTTGTTCACATATAGCCCATTTACAGCCCGCTAACCCAAGGCCCGTTACGCCCTATCCGAATTAGGCCTAGTAGCGTCATCTGGGCCATCCAATATGATTCCAGCCCGTTTTCACTTCCGGCCCATGTATGGCCCATGACGTCTTTCGGCCGATATGAGGCCCTATGTAACTCTTGGCTTATTAACGGCCCGTGCTGAAACTAGCCCGTAATGAACAGTGTATCACTTTACACCCATTAACGGCCCGTGGTGAAACTGGCCCGTAATGAAGAGTGTATCACTTTATACCCATTAACGGCCCCTTATTCCGTTGGGCCGTTTCCAGCCCATGTTATCTTTCGGCCTTCTCAGAGCCCATTTATTCTTGGGCTCATTTCCAGCATTCGTTTACTTACAGCCCATTACTGTCATTTTCTGCTTGTGGGCCAAATTCAGCCCGTGGTTATAGTCGGCCCATTTGTGGTCTGTTAATACGTTGGGCCGTTTTCATAGCGTCATCAAATACGGCCTATTAACGATGGACCGTTACGGTTGGCCCATGAACAGACGATTCCAACTCTAGCCCGTTTACGGCCATAATGCGGCCTGTTATTGGCCCATATTTGGCCAATCGATCATACGGCCCGTATAAGGCCCATTGATGATACGGACCGTAGAAGGCCCATTGTTTCTACGGCCCGTAGAATGCCTACTGTTTCTACGGCCCGTAGAAGGCCCACTGTTTCTACAGCCCGTAGGAGGCCCAGTGTCACTACAGTAAATATTAGCCCATGGTTATTGTGGCCTAGTTTTAAAAAATAGGTTATTGCAGCCACTAGTTAACCGCAGAAGAAGAACTACAATGACTACAAGCAAACAAATAAACAAGACAACAAGGAAATAAATAAGCAAGCAACTAATGCTAGGCTATCACGGCTATTACACATATTACATCCACTGGGCATCAAAGTTCGCCACCAGTGCAAATATAGGGAACAAAACAGCATATCATATACACTTGCCGTCAAAATTGGCCACCACTGCAAATAAATGCGGCAGCAAAACAAGAGCATAACTGAAACAACTTCAGAAGAGCTCAAGAAATGTTATCCTGGGTATCCACCATGCTGGCAATAAGCTTAGCAAGCTGATTAGCTTTGTCCTGTTTGGCACTAAAATCCTCCAACACTTGCTGTTGCACCAGAAAGTATGCATCTGAATGCTCCAGGGTCTTCCGCGGTCCTTCCGCTTCTTGTCGCAGCACAGCTGATCGATGTCTTTCAGCTTGTAGTTGAGACTCAAGAAATCGAACTGATTCAGACAGTGAGTTTGAATAGCTTGTGCAAGCGGTAGTGGCTAGTAACTCCAACACTGAACCAAGACAGGATGTGTCACTATCCTGAACCTTATCTGCATTACTTCCTTTACCATTACTTAATAAGGCACTCTTCCCCAATATTCTGTCAGCATTCTAAAAGAAGAAACAAGCAGACACATAACAAGTTTAGCATGTACTAGTATATGAAACTCATTTCGGTGAACCGGTTCATTAGTAAGGTGGACAGGATTAAACTACCAAGTCTTCTATTGCCAAGTACTAGTACATAATAAAAGCATCAAACAAACATATATCTATGTCCTATGGTAGCAATGGAATCTTAAATTAGAACATTTGTTCTTCAGGTGTAGCCACTTGTTCTACATGAACAGAGTACAGTAAGACGCAAGAATAAAAACTTAAAAATAGAAAATGAGCTCATAGACCTTACCACATTCTTGGTTCGGGACCAGTACAGAACAAGGCGTTCCTAGTCATCGTCCAGTAAATGTGTCTCAGGAGAACGTAAGGGAATTTGATGAGTTTCTTTGCCGGTGAAGTACGTTTTCTTCAGGTAATTCCGATACTGCCACCAAGCATTCTTGAAGATAGCAGAGGTATTAGCACAAGTTACCTCATCCTGAGTTTCCAAATTGGTCCTTCTCTATAGAGAAAAATGGGAAAATTTGCTGTATTATAACCATCATGGAGGTAGGATGTATGGGACGAAGCAAAGTAATTGCGATGAATAACATTACTTACACATAACTCCTGGACAAACACCTGCAACTGGCATTTTCCTTCATCTTCAGTATAATATTTCCAAGATGGGAAGATACGCACATACGATTTAACAACATCAAATGCGATAGATGCTAAACTATGACTAGCTGGTTGTGCTTCCTCCACTGGAATAGGCTTACTAACTGGTGGAGTTGGGGTTCGCCGTGATAGTACTGGCCCTATGGCACTGGAGCTGCCTTACTAACTGCTCTTGTTTGGGAGCTCTGTGGTGGAGATGGTGCTGTGTCAACAGGAACTGGGTTACTATCGGCTGGGGTTGGGGTTAGATTGGGTGAAGCTGGTTCTCTGTCCATTGTGGTAGGGGTACAATCTGCAAGAGTTTGGGTTATGTGTGGTAGGGCTGTTTCTTGTGCATGTACAACCAGGGTGCTATCTCCACCAAGAGGTAGCACTGTTTTATTTAAAGACTGTGTTTTTAGTCCGCTAGATACTGGCATCACCCGCTCCAATTCAAATGGCTGATAAACAGGAAACATAGTTGAATGTACAGACATTGTATGAGAGACAGATGCAATAGATAGTGTGGAAAAAGAGGGCATGAAATAGTTGACATGTATATTTTTTAACTAAAACGGATAGCATGACATAATTTCACATATATGATGTCTATCTAAACTACATAGCATAGCATAACATAATTCAAAGATATGATGAATAACTAAACAGGATCGCATGACATAATTCACCTACATGTTATCTAAGTAATCAGGATCGCATCATTTAATTCACATATGTGATTTATATGCTAAATAGAGGGCATTTGATATGATGTCTGAACTAAGAACATGGTGTTGAATATTGTGTATATGATGTCTAAACTATGCAATGCAAGACACCGTATGCATGATATGAGCAGTATAGCCGTGCCAAGTTAGAGCATACACCTCAGTGGGGGAATAGGACTGGTCATCTGTCTCTGAATCCATCTTTGAGGAGCTATCGGGACCCAACAAGAGATCTGCTTCGACAGGTAGCACTGTCTGCTCTGAAGGCCTTGTTTTCACTCCAGATATTTCCATCTCCCACCCAAATGGCTGATTCATAGGAAGAGTAGTTTAATGTACAAACAATGTCGACAAATGGAAATGTAATGAAGAAAAGGATGGGCAAGATATCATTCAAATATATGATGCCTGGTTAAACAGGATGGCATTGCACATTTCACATATATTATGGCTGGCTAAAAGACATGAGACTGCATAATTCCCATATATGATATAGAAACTAAACAGGTGGCATTACAGAACATGTCTAAACTAAGCAGATGACATATATGATGTTAAAAGTAGGCACTGCAAGGCAACATATGCATGATATGACTAACAGCATCATGCCAAGGTAGAGCAAACACCTTGGGGGGTAAATAGGAGTGGTCAGCGGCGTACGAATCCGCCTCAGAACAGATATCTTCCTCTGGATTACAATCTGGAGAGGGGTGGGGAGGGTTTGCCATTGAACCCACCATGGAGCGATGTCTGCATGACATTGTATTGCCGCGCAAAACTCTTCTCTTTTTCTCTACATGTTCAGCATGACTGTGTACAATATCTGACATGCATACGAAAAAAATATGGTGAGATTATGTAAGGAGAGCATGCAGAAATTTAGAGTGATGGTAACAACCAGTGGATCGATGTTTTTCCGTTGAACCAAAATAGCCCTAATGGATCGACGTGAATGTATAGTAATAAGTGATGCAACAAGTGTACAACCTCTTTGCCGTAGCCGTGTCGACCTCAGCATCATTGGGTTGGTCGCTGAAGCAGTTGAGGCAGAGGTGGCTGTCGGAGGTGTGGAGGAAGATCTGAGGAGTCTGTAGACGGCGCGCAGGGCACTGCTCTGTTGTGACGGATCGTTCTGTCATTGGAGTAGCTCCGGTGAGCCGTAAGACGTCAAGGCTGAAGCAGCACAAGACAGACATCGTCAATATCAAGTGGGATTCTAATAGCATCTCCAATAGATGATGTAAAATGGATGTAAAATTAACATCACCAAAAACCACCTGACTACAACAGATGAGATAAAAATTGTTGACTCTGAACTTAACTGTCAAAACTGAAATTTACTGTGGAATCTGAATGCTACTGTCGAAACTGAACGCAATGGTAGCAGAGAGGCACTTGACATGTAGTTTAGGGAGGGCCTGCAGTTCATCTTCAACATGCACCCCCCTGAGCCGCTAGCCACCACCGGCCGAACTGCCGGCCCCAGCGCTGCCTCGCCGCCCCGAAACAATTCGCCACCGCCGCCCCGGCCAGCCCTCTAGGCCCCCCGCCCCCACCCTAAACCCTAAGACAGATAGTGGGGTACCTCTCTGGCGAGCCCCCGTCCCCGCTGCGGGAGGTTCTTCCTTAACTCCGGCGAGCCCCCCCAACCCCTGAAAATCGACTGACCCAAAAGTCGATTCAGTCGACTGAAGTGTGGCTTAATCGGAGCAGAGCAGCAGCACGAGCGAGGGGGAGAGCAGCAGCAGCAGCAGCTGGGCGAGCGAGCGATCGAGCGAGAGCCGGAGCAGCAGCAGTAGATCTGGCTGGTATGGATGCCGCCGCCGAAGGGGCCTCGCACTGGGGGAGAGCCGCCATGGAGATGTCACCCGCGGCGCTGGCTTCAAGGTAGCCGCTCCATGGGGGTGCGGGATGGAGCACCGTCGGCACCGGGAGTTCGAGTTAAGGAGAAGGTGCGATGCGATGAGTGTACAACCTCTTTGGTGGCGCCGAGTCGGCCTCGGCTTCGTCCGAGGAGTCGGTGAGGATGTTGCGGTTCCGGTGGAGCAGGTTAAGGCGGCTGACGGTGTCAAAACCGGTGGATCTCGGGTAGGGGGTCCCGAATTGTGCGTCTAGGCCGGATGGTAACAGGAGGCAAGGGACACGAAGTTTTACCCAGGTTCGGGCCCTCTCGATGGAGGTAAAACCCTACGTCCTACTTTATTAATATTGATGATATGGGTAGTACAAGAGTAGATCTACCATGAGATCAGAGAGGCTAAACCCTAGAAGCTAGCCTATGGTATGATTGTTGATGTGTATGTTGTCCTACGGACTAAAACCCTCCGGTTTATATAGACACCGGATAGGGTTAGGGTTACATAGAGTCGGTTATAATGGTAGGAGATCTGAATATCCATATCTCCAAGCTTGCCTTCCACGCCAAGGAAAGTCCCTTCCGGACACGGGACGGAGTCTTCAATCTTGTATCTTCATAGTCCAGGAGTCCGGCTGAAGGTATAGTTCGGCTATCCGAACACCCCCTAATCCAAGACTCCCTCAGTAGCCCCTGAACCAGGCTTCAATGACGACGAGCCCGGCGCGCATATTGTCTTCGGCATTGCAAGGCGGGTTCCTCCTCCAAGTACTTCATAGAAGATTTTGAACACAAATATAGTGTCCGGCTCTGTAAAATAAGTTTCCACATTTTGCCATAGAGAGAATAATATTTACACAAATCTAATCTGCTGACGTATTCCATAGTGCGACATCATGCCACGGCCAAGCTTTTATTCGAACCGTTTTACTGTCCCATCTTAGCGCGTTATGCGAGGCGGTTTCCTTGGCACATCTTGTTAAAGAAGAGATCGTGTCCTCTTATTCCGGGATTCTCATTAATACGGGCGTGGGTAACCCAACCGCTTTTAGGACTCCTAGATCACAGGCAAGTCCAAATGGACACAGGGAGGACGCTCGATATCCACCCTCTTTATAAAGGGACGAGGCCTTTTATTTTTCCTTCCTGTGCTCAATCGAATCATTCCCCTACCTCAAGCTCAAACGCCCAAAGTTCAGGTCAGGTGCTCCGAACCTTCAGTCATGTCCGGATCTAGCCTTCAAGGCCGATGGGTGCCTTCTTCCGTCACGGAAGAAGACGTCAAAAAGTTGAGGGAGGCCAGATATCTGACCACCGAGATTCTGCATCGGCTGCCTGCCCGGGGGCAGGCCGTCCCTTCCCCCGAACCCAACGAGAGCGTCGTGTTCGTCTCCCACTTCCTCCGTGGTCTAGGCCTTGCATTGGATCCTTTTGTCAGGGGCTTGATGTTTTACTACGGACTAGATTTCCATGATCTAGCTCCGGACTCCTTTCTTCATATCACGACATTTATTGTTGTGTGCGAGGCCTTCCTCCGGGTTACCCCTCACTTTGGCCTATGGCTCAAGACTTTTGAAGTAAAACCGAAGATGATCGAGGGGCAACATGCGGATTGTGGAGGTGCCTCAATATGCAAGATGACGGGAGCTGCATGGCCCAAAGGTTCCATTCCAGAGGTGTCTGAATTGTGGCAACATGAGTGGTTCTACATCACGGCTCCTAGAAGTGCCAAGTGGGCGGCCGCCCCTGTCTTCCGCCCGGGCCCTCCACCACAACTGATGTCATGGATTAGCAGAGGATTGAGCTGGGGTCCGGCCAAGGACGTGCCTATACTGCAGAGCCGCATTCAAGATCTCTTTAATGGAGATTTCAGTTTGGTTGCGGTAGCACAAGTTATGCTGGTTCGCCAAGTCCAGCCTTGCAAACGCCGGCCTCTTCGCTTGTGGGAGTTTAATCCCGAGGGACCGCGCTCCATTCAAAATTTCCTTGGCCTAACGCTCAAGGAGATGTACAAGTCGTTCTTCGGACCTCAAGTGGAGTGTCCGGAAATCACCGAGGACGCGGGCCTGAGTAGCAACCGCATCGCCGAACAGGTAAGGCATCTTCCGGGCGAACGTACTATCTCTCCTTTGTTACGAAGCTATTTCTAAGAGTTTGCTTTTTGACCAGGACTGGTTAACAAAGGCGAAGTTGATTCGGTGTTCTGCGCCCCTCCCTGAGGGTTTGGAAAATCCGGTATTGGGGAAGATGCTCCAGACCGCACCCTGCCCGGAGCCTTTAAAGGAAAATACTATGGATGGTAATGCGGGCGGACGCGGGCCCTCAACGCTGCCCATTCTAGCCGAGGGAGCGAGCGTCTCCATGAAGGAAGATGACCAGAAGAGGAAAAGAACTGCGCCCGGGGATTCAGAAGCCGAAACTTCCAAACAAGGGAAGAAGTCTCCCATAGAGGGTCCTACCTCGGGGGGCGCCGTTGCCGCACAAAGTCCGCGAGGGGATCAATTCCCCATGAGTTGTAAGTGACCCAAAATACCTTAATAGTACAGATATGTCGTCTTTTCTTCTGAGAAGATAACCGCTACATGTATCTTTGCAGTTCGGGCCTTATCCCCTCTCAAATGAGCTCGTCTTTGGGGGATCTTCTTCCAGAGATGATGGAGAGCGAAATGTCCCCTCCGGACTCCTCCGCTCCGGAAGCGGGCGACCCTGAAGTGTCGTCCCGAAGGGCCTCTCCGAGTCCGGCGAGGCCGGAAGATAATCCTGTCGACCCCCGAAGTTCCCAGTGTCCGGCTCCCGAAGAGAGCAGACAAACGAGTCCGGCACCGTCTAGTCTGCGGTCGGATGTTCTGAGGGAGTTGGTGGGGCGAGCGGCCATCTCAGATAAACACCGTGTGCTGATGAATACGGTGATGGAGAGAATCTCGTCCGCTGAAAGCGGATTGCATAAAGCTTTTATGAGTCTACTGACAGGGTTTGAGGTACGTAAAATAATGTATGATAGTCCTGCACATACTAGGTGTGCCCTGTGTAGATAGTAGCCCCTGAGACTCTGGTTGTCATTGGAAACGACGACAAATAGAGGATCATATTCCCAGGTAATAACCATACTGCCTCGATGTGCAGGTGATGGAAGCTCCGGTGGCTAGCCGGACTAGCGACTTTGCCCATTTAGAACGGCAGTTGGATGCGGCAGACGCCGACATCGAGCTTGTTAACAAAAGGCTTGACGAGGCACAGGGTAAGTGTCATTATCTGGTGAACGTCACATAGGAAGAGTAGCATGATGCCAGTATCTTTAATATGTTGTGACTGCAGATGGGGCTGCCAATGTTGAAGCCTTGCGGGCAGAACTTGCCCGAGTCAAGGAACAAGCGAGGTTGGGTAATGCGGCTGCTTTAAAGGCGGCCGAAGAGTTGCAAGCCGAGAAGGCCGCACACGGCGAGAGCCGAGACAAGATGGCCAAGATGTCCATAGAATTAAAAGACGCCGCCGACCGTTGCCTGGTTCTTGAAAAGGAAAACTAGGCGAAGGCATCGGACCTTGAAAAGGCTGCTGCGACAAGAAAGGACCTCCGCTCTGCTATGAGGGCAAAGAAGGAGGAGTTGCGAGAAGCCGAGGATATTGTAGTTGGGAAATCCTTTATGTTGCAGAGGAAGTTCGGAGATCCACGGTATGCCCCCCTGGATCGGCTGTGGAGCTCGGAGGATGTGTATATGGATTTGGCGGTGAGCGCTGCCGATGCGGCCAAGTACTTCCAGGGTCAGACGGACCGTGGAGTGGACCAGCTGTTTTGGAGACAATTCCATACTCCCGAGCGTCCACTTTCATTGAGTGACCAATTAGCCGAATGGGCCGAACTAAATAGGTTGTCCGGACTCTCCATGAGGTCTGTTGTGGATCAGTTATGGCCAGAAGGGTCAAAACCAAACAGCTATTTCAGCTTGGTGCAGCAGTTACTCGATGTGATGCCGCGCATTGATGCGATGAAGAGGTCAGCGTGCATAGAGGGCGCACGGATGGCCTTTGCCCGTGTTAAGGCATACTGGGCGGAGATGGATGCTACCAATGTTGCAGTGCGGGATTCGGCTATAGGTTGAAAGGCTGGTGAGCACTACTTTGAAGAAGTTCTTGAGGGTGCCCGTTTGGTAGAGACCCAGTGCTCAAAAAATATTATGTTTGAGTGATATGTAATCTCATTGTAAGCGAAATGCTTTTATAGAGTTTTATAAGGCTATTTTTTATACTTTTGCCTGAAAGTAATATGATGCCTCCTGGGCGGCCGTTTTTGTATACGTGTGTAAAACCTGAAAGATTGCAGTCGTCGGCTTCAACCCCCACGCATATAAAGCGGAGGTGCTAGCAAAAACACGCGTTCACACTTAACCCAATGTCTTGGTCCTATTAAGGAGGTGATAGCGGAGCGAGCGAGGCAACCGGACTATAATGCTTTAACACTTTCACTTAGCCATAGGAGTTTGACAGTGGGGCTACTAGATAGCCCCTAGTAGCTCCGCACTCTCCCAATCTCGGGGTGCGTATATGCCTAGCCGGAAAACGGCCCTTCATTAAGGCAGAGGAATTCTAACATTCCCACAGGTCATCGAGTGGTTGACCAGTCTCACGCTATATCATGACAGTCAGTTTTCGGCTTTCTCTACTGAGGTGCTCGTCCGGATGAACCAGGGCACAATCGCAGTAGTTCTCCTGGTGCTACCTTAGCCAGTAAAGCGAAACGTAAGGCACCAAAACACAGGAGCCGGGCAAACCCAACATTTGACCAAAGACAATGATTCGGAGCTGATGCATATAGGGCCAAACTCGCGACGCCGAACACTCCCTAACGTATTCGGTCTTTGTGGTATAAACCGGGCCTGAATAATGGCCTTTGTAAGAAGCCCCTTGTGTCCAGGTACGTGCATTGTTCTGGCATGGCCACATGCCAAGACGTCAGCATCCTTCACAATGGTGGATATGTATCAACAAGAGACAGTAAAAAAGGTTTACGCAGGGTCTTTATCTAAAAAGAATCCTTTGAGCGGGTCCCTGCTACACGTCTGCGCCTGCGTCTCCGTTGTGCCGTATCCTGGACGGGTGTAGCACGATGATCGTCACTTGTCTGCGCGCGTTGAGCCCCTTGTATTGACGAATGGGGGTGTGATCACTTATTTGGTGTAAATAGCGGCGCCGGACTCGATCGCTGGTCCGGACGTCTTTAATGTTCGGCTGCCAAGGCAGCCTCACTCTCTTCGACGCGCAGAGAGCGCTTGATGTCTCCATGCACTATAATGATGCCACGTGGATCGGGCATCTTGAGTGTGAGGGAGGCGTAGTGTGGTATTGCATTAAAGCGAGCGAAAGCTTCGCGTCCTAGCAGTGCTTGATAGACGCTTTGAAACGGAGCGATGTGGAAAGTTAAATGCTCGCGACGGAAGTTACCGGGGGAGCCGAATATAACTTGTAGTAGGAGGGAGCCCGTACAACAAGCCCCTGGGCCTGGCGTTACTCCTTTAAAGGTAGTATTGCTATGGCGAATTTGTGTTGGGTCTAACCCCATCCCGCGGATTGTATCCTGGTATATTAGGTTTAGGCTGCTGCCGCCGTCCATCAAGACTCGTGTGAAGTGATATCCGCCGATTACTGGGTCTAATACCAAGGCAGCCCATCCTGCGTGTCGGATACTTGCTGAGTAATCACAATGGTCGAAAGTGATCGGTTGAGACGACCGTTGGCAGGACTTCAAGGTGACAGGCACTTGGGTATATTTTCCTGGGGGTGTCGTATTGTTTTTTCCCTTGATCATGTGTAGTACATTTACTGTTTTGACTTCTGGTGGGAATTTCTTTTGTTCCCCCGTGTCTTGCTTGGGGCGCTCGTCCTCGTCTTCACTTGGTGTGTCCTCCCTCTTGTGTACGGCGTTGAGCTTGCCGGACTGCTTGAAGACCCAACATTCTCTATGGGTATGATTAGCAGGTTTACCCGGGATACTGTGGATCTGACATACTTGGTCCAGAATTTTGTTGAGGCTGGACAGTTCATCCTTGGTGCCTTTAATGGGCAGCTTTTGACCTGGCCGAGAGCTTTTGAATCCGGCATTTACTGTCGTGCCCTTCGTGTTGTCTTCTTTATTCCGGCGTTTGTTATTGCTGTTGTGTCGTGATTTCCCATTTCCATCTCTAACATCCGATGTACTGGGGTCGCTGGTGCTGTATCTGGCCAGCCAGCTGTCCTCACCCACGCAAAAGCGGGTCATGAGGTTTGTTAATGCGGCCATCATTCTCGGCTTATTTTGGCCAAGGTGTCTGGTGAGCCATTCGTCACGGACGCTATGCTTGAAAGCCGCTAAGGCTTCGGCGTCCGGACAGTCGACAATCTGGTTCTTTTTAGTAAGAAACCTATTCCAAAGCTTTCGGGCTGACTCTCCGGGCTGCTGAGTTATGTGACTCAGATCATCCGCATCCGGAGGTCGGACATAAGTCCCTTGAAAATTTGCGCAAAAGGCGTCTTCAAGCTATTCCCAACTTCCAATGGAGCTGTCGGGAAGGCCTTTGAGCCAGTGACGAGCTGGCCCTTTGAGCTTGAGGGGTAAATATTTGATGGCGTGGAGATCATCTCGTCGAGCCATATGGATATGAAGGATATAGTCCTCAATCCAAACCCCGGGGTCTGTTGTTCCGTCGTATGCCTCTATGTTTACGGGTTTGAATCCCTCTGGAAATTCATGGTCCAGCACCTCGTCGGTGAAACATAGAGGGTGTGCGGCACCCCTGTAGCTGGGTGTACCGCGTTGTTCGGATATTTGTTGTATTGCATTGTATGCTGGGGGGCGCTTGCGTGGTCCATAGATGGATCTTGTTGCGCCGTCCTTTGGGTGCGAACCCTCGCCTGGGTCGCGTGTTGTATTGTGAGCGGCGTTGTATGCCGCTCTGTGTTGGTTGAGGGGTCGTCTATCCGACCAGGTGGCTGCTTTGATATTTGGTTGTGGGAGGTCTGCGGCATCCTCATCGAATTCGGGTAGCAGCTTCCGCTTTGGGTAGCTCTTGGAGGGGCGATTGTCGTTGTACCTTGCTGTAGTGTTGAGTATTTTGCTCCATCTGAATTGGAGTGTGTCTTGTGCGGCCTTGAGCCTTCGCTTCTGCTTTTTGAGGCTCCTCGCGGTGGCAACAAGCCTTTTACGGGAGTTCTGCTGCTCCGGGTGCCTGTCCGGCGTTATGTCGTCCGGACCATTATCCTTGATAGGGTTTATTTGTTTGGTTTGATTATCCGGATTGCCGTTGTCCGGCAGTGGTTCGCCCTGCTCCAGCACTGGGTCTATGTGATCGCTATTTCTGCCGAGGCGGGATTTGGGGTGGCGCTTGCGTCGCCGCTTTGACTGCTTTTCGAGGGAACAATCCTTCGGTGCGTCCTTGCGCTCTTCGTCGTCATCTTTTGGTGCGTCCACCATGTATACGTCGTATGACGAGGTGGCGTTCCAGGGCTCAATAGGCGCTGGTTCTTCATTGTCTCCTTCATCGGCGTCCATACCGTCAATGTCGTCGGAGTCGAAGTCGAGCATGTCGGTTAAGTCGTCGACAGTGGCTACGAAGTGGGTGGTGGGTGGGTTTTGAATTTCCTCATCGTCCGTACCCCAACCTTGCTGATTGTAGTCCGGCCAGGGCTCTCCTGATAAAGAGAGAGACTTCAGTGACTTCAGGATATCGCCGAAAGGCGAGTGCTGAAAGATGTCTGCGGCATTGAACTCCATGATCGGTGCCCAATCGGATTCGACTGGCAGGGGCGCGGAGGGTTCGGAGTCCGGAGAGGAGACCGGCTCCTTGGAGTCATGAGCCTCGGAGAGTACAGGGCTGGTGTTCGGCTCAATCGCCGTTTGGATCGCAGCCCCCGAGGTGGCGTCCAACCGCCCATCCTCGATCGGCGCGGTCGGCTCCGAACTAAGGGTCGGAGCCGATGCGGGTGCGGCCTCCAGGGCACTGTTCGGCGGCAGAGCTATATCATGCTTGTCGTGACAGTGCGGCACGCTCGGCAGTGGTTCGAATCCGTCGAGGATCAAGTCCCCGCGGATGTCAGCCATGTAGTTTAAACTTCCAAATCTGACCTGACGGCCAGGGGCGTAGCTTTCGATCTGCTCTAGATGGCCAAGTGAATTGGCCCGCAGTGCGAAGCCGCCAAAGACGAAGATATGTCCGGGGAGGAAGGTCTCACCCTGGACTGCATCGCCATTGATGATCGTAGGAGCCATCGGGCTTGACGGCGACGGCACAGAGGAACTCTCAATGAAAGCACCAATGTCGGTGTCAAAACCGGCGGATCTCGGGTAGGGGGTCCCGAACTATGCGTCTAGGCCGGATGGTAACAGGAGGCAAGGGACACGAAGTTTTACCCAGGTTTGGGCCCTCTCGATGGAGGTAAAACCCTACGTCCTGCTTGATTAATATTGATGATATGGGTAGTACAAGAGTAGATCTACCACGAGATCAGAGAGGCTAAACCCTAGAAGCTAGCCTATGGTATGATTGTTGATGTGTATGTTGTCCTACGGACTAAAACCCTTCTGAATATCCGTATCGCCAAGCTTGCCTTCCACGCCAAGGAAAGTCCCTTCCGGACACAGGACGGAGTCTTCAATCTTGTATCTTCATAGTCCAGGAGTCCGGCTGAAGGTATAGTTCGGCTATCCGAACACCCCCTAATCCAGGACTCCCTCAGCGGCGCTGTGGGGATGGAGCAGCCGCGATAGACGAGGCGATCGTCGGAGCAACTCCTTGGAGGTGGAGGATGGGGCGGCTGAACTAGCGGGACGACGGATCCTCATCCGGGGAGGTGGACGAGGGACGTCGAGCTGTTGCGCTGGACGACATCGTCGGGGAAGAGGCTCCGGCTGGGCAGCGGTGACGTGGCGGACGGAGGAGGGTGGGGTTTCGTGGCTGGAGCGGAGAGGTTATGGCGGCCTGGGATTTTGAATGGCGAAAAGGGGGCGATGGGAGGGGGTGAAGCATGACTTAGGAACGCGCTTGTCCAAAATGTAGGGTGTGTTACAAAAGTACCCCCCACCGATTTGAACTAGCGGCCCTTTCGGCTCAGGGTTAGAAGGGGGATTTCGCGTGTCGGGATTTGGCAGCTGGAGGGAGTTTTCGCGCGCGTTGTAATTTCGGGATAGCAAGGCGCGGGTTGTGAAGGCGCCAGTTTTGGGAGCACGATATCTGAATTTTCGGGATATAACAAGACGCGGGTTGAATTTTAGGGACAAGCCTAACGTGTAGTAATATTGTACTTGTACGTACGAAATCAATTCGCACTTCCCTCAACCAAAAAGAAAACGCAAAATAAAACTATTCACACCACACAAAGAGAGAGTCTTGCCCCGTTTTACTATACAAATGCTATTCAAAGCTACTCCCTCCTTCCATCTATAGAGGGCCTAATGCATTTTTCGATGCTAACTTTGACCAAATATTAGAGCAATGATATATGACATGCAACTTACACAAAGCACACCGTGAAATTCGTCTGTGAAAGGTTCTTTCAATGATATAATTTTCACATTGTGCATGTCATGTACTATTAATCTTGTCAATAGTCAAAGGCGGTCTTAAAAATCTCATTACGCCCTATATAGATGGAAGGAGGGAGTATGAATCCATGTTATGTCTGATTAAATTTTTTCGCTTGCTGTATAATGCATGTAACCTACTCATACCAACATTTTAGTGCATTCCAAATGTCTATACTACCGCTGCAATTCGAACTAAATTTGAATTCGTTTCTCTATTTCAATAAGAATCTACAATCATGATTGTTGCCAACTTCAACCATCATAGTTTCCTTGCTATCCGCCAGATATAAATCAGATGGCCTATAATGCAGGATGGCAGGCACACCATCATCAACAACTCCGTTTTTTATAAGAGTAGAGATAAAACATATTAAATGTAGTATACCATGTTCGTAACCACACCATGTGTATCACCGTTATATATATTCACACATCCGTCGGTTTTAAACACTATGATAAATTCTTCAAATATCCGAATTCGCTTTTTATAATGAAGTATATATGATCTCTATTCGTCTTTTACACCCACACAACCCTCTTATCTTTGTAGCTAGCGCTAACTTTCTCTTGTGCATGCACACGCCCGCATCCCTCTCACCCTCCCTCAGCATTCTCTAGCTCCATCGCGCAAATTCGTCTTTTCACTTTAGGTCGTTCACCCACGGTGTGTGTAGGCCCCCTAGCTCCTTCTTTACGGCACACATCGATCGATATGCCTCTCTAGCCAGGTGTGCCTAGCACAAACACAAGCTTCCCCTCTTCTCTTGTCACTGTCCATGCCTCACCCCCACCACTCTTTTCATCGTTCTCGTACTCGCACACTCCTCCCCCTCGATATAGTATGCCTCTCGTACCACCTCCTACATGCATCCCTCTCTCTCTATCCTTCTCCTCATGCCTCATTTGCTTCTAACACATGCATGCATGTATACCGATCGATCTCCCAACATATACCTAGATCAACTTTAACTACCCCCCCATCGATCAACGTACCTCACAAGTTATGTCTCTCCTTTCTCTTACAAAGGGCGATTGATCTTCCTATGTAGTTACGTCTGCTTACCACAGCCACATCGTCCCCCCTCATCATTCGTGCATGCCTCCTGACCCGTCTCTCACACACACGTGCACAGACAACAAGCAGCCATCTCCTCTCTTATTGATATTCGCCCCCTCTATATATATGTTATATCCAGGACTCTATTTCACACACATTGCATATGTTAAATTTTTTGATTGACCCCCCCCCCAAAAAAAACTCTCAAGAACCCACACACTATATCTCTGTAGGTTTGTATCTCTCTCACACAACCCCACGCAGGTGGTGTACGTATACAAGAAGAGAATAGGTGCACCGTGCATGTACTCACGCTTCGTGCCCAGCCAGACCCGGGCGGGTACACGGTGGAGCTCATTTCTTTACGAAATGGCAGCCCACGTGCTAATTTGAACGCCTGTAGCGGTTGTTTACCTAGGGAGGTCGTGTACCACGCGTGCACGAAACAAAGTTTGACTTGACGTGTTGCCGCGTTATTTTTAAATAAAGTTATAGCGCTCAATGGCACGTACACAGAATATAAAACGATTTTTATGGAGGAAAAGGTAGTCCGCTCTTCAGAGTATCTCACACAAGGCTCCAGTGGCCTCTCTCTCTCTCACCGTTGGTCACTGATCCGGCCACATCTCATCCGCCGGGGGAAAGGGAGTGCGGTGGCCTCTCTCTCTCACCGTTGGTCACTAATCCGGCCACATCCCGTCCGCCGGGGGAAAGGGAGGAAGTGCATCGTTTCTCCGTTCGATGGCGCCGAGGCAGCACGTCCCGATCTAGGGTACACATCGTTCTCTTTGACCAAGCTCCGACGCGGAAGGGCCTACGCCACCTGCTCGAAGATTCCGCCCGCCGCCGCTCACCTAGTTACATCCCGACGACCTCTAGGTATCCCCTGCGGCCTTGCTCCACTGCCCGTTTTCCCACATCGCTGCATATGGATCTTCCATAGTTCTTTGCCCAAAACATCGCTCGTCCGGCGTACTTTCCATATTGCATTCTCGTCTTCACACCGTTTTAGAAAAACACAACCGTGTTGTTATCTTCCCTTAGGACAAGGAATATGCTTCTTTTTTGTCGTCGCATGTGTCATCAACTATTATTGGCCAGTAATTGTTTCCTTTCTACCTCATTTTTGCAAACAGGGCTATCCATTTTACGCCGTTGCTATTGCGACCTTTTGGTGAACTACACAAATCACTTTTTTCTTAAGAGTATTTTGTGCAGTTGTACTAAAATGTCACACGGGCAACGTCTCTACATTTCAGTGCGACTACACAAAGGGAGATTGGTTTTGCTCTATCCTCCTCATCAAACTCCGAGCCTAATCTTCTCCAACTAGTTAGTCTTAAGAGAGACTGCAAAGGTGACCGGCTTCTATTTGTGTGTTTATTGTTTCATCAGCAGTCCTCTATTATCGTAATCACACTTGATATCTTTGGAACAGGGACGCTCAGCTCTATTTTAGTGGAACTGCACAAAATGATCGGAATGTTGCATGCTGCAGA
Source organism: Triticum urartu (assembly GCF_003073215.2). NCBI lineage: Eukaryota > Viridiplantae > Streptophyta > Magnoliopsida > Poales > Poaceae > Triticum > Triticum urartu. Next base: position 611,734,448 of record NC_053023.1, read on the forward strand.
CAGCTACTTTTTTCCCAACATGCCTTGTTGATTTAGACAGAGCTGGGGGGACGTTGCTGCCAATGAAAGCATGGATCCATTTTAATTTAACACCTTCTCACAACTTTGTCTTTAGTTGTGCTGTAATTATTAGCTCTGATCTGCTAATAATTGACATGCATTAGCAAGGAAGTTAGTTTTTTATTGTTTCTGAAAGAGCATCGATGGCAAGACACGCGAAACAAAAGCTGAAAGCTCACACCATTGTACAATTTCATGTCGTTGGAAAATTATTTGTATAGTACGTCAATTATGTACACAAATGATGGAAGCTTGATAGCATTGCCAGAAGCCTCTTCATCATCGGGGTCCATGTGCCATGCACAAAATTAAACTCCTTCGTTCCTAAATATTTGTTGTCGGATTTTGGGTTTTGGCAGACCCTTGAGGTTCGAACACTGGGGTGCGCGCGGAGATTTCGCCTCCTACCTTCCTGCGCCCCTCCGCCACACTAGGATCAAAGCTATGAAAAGAACAACACAAGGGACACAGGGTTTATACTGGTTCGGGCCACCATTGTGGTGTAATACCCTACTCTAGTGTGTGGTGTGGTGGATTGCCTCTTGGGCTGATGATGATGAACAGTACAAGGGAGAACAGCGTCGCGAGGGTCTGTTCTTGGCTGGGGCGATGAACTGTTGGGAGGAGTTCAGCCACCTTTCTCTATCTCACTCTCTCTCTCTGCTTACCACCACTCTACTTGTCGAGCCCCTGGAGGAGCCTGAGCCGAACCCCTTGGAGGAGACTGAGCTGAACCCCTTGGAGGAGACTGAGCTGAACCCTTGCTACGTGGGTGGCCGGTCCTATTTATAGTGGCCCTGGTCCTCTCCCCAAATATTGAGCGGGAAGGGAGCCAACAATGGCGGGCTAATTTGAAAGGGGACAGCAAGTATCAACTATCCTGACAAAAGTAGTCTTCGCCTGCGCAAAGCTCTGGTGATGACGCCGTCTTGGGCCCCATGGTGACCTCCGTCTCGTAGTCCTCCTGGTCTTGGTCTCGTTGCACCGAAATGGCAACCTTTGCCTGATGCCTCGGTACTCCACGGCTTCGCTTGTCCCCTTTGCACCAAAGAGGAAAGGAGGACGCTGCGCGGGCTGGCACCCGCCTGGCACCCTGAGTCGTCATGGCTTGCGTCACGGGCACCTCGCGAGGTACCCCGCCTTGATCTCTCTGCCTCCTCATGAGCCAGCCTAACGAGGCCGTGCCTGAGGAAGCTCCGTGCCGTCCGCCCCGCGAGGCTTGGCCCCTCGCGAGGGTCTTGTGTTTGTGTTGGTGAAGATGGGCCGTGCTGGGCCCCCCTTTGAGCCACGCCGCAGGCCGAAGGCAGGCAAGTCTGGGGACCCCCGTTCCCAGAACGCCGACATTTGTCTTTTTACAAATTTCAAACGGGCATATTTTAGAGTGTAGATTCACTCATTTTGCTTCGTATGTGTACTCCCTCCGTTCCTAAATATTCTATTCGTCTTAACAGAGATTTCAACAAGTGACTACATACGGAGCAAAATGAGTGAATCTACACTCTAAAATATGTTTATATACATCCATATGTGCCAGTCCATTTGAAATCTCTAAAAGACAAATAATTGAGAGAGAGAGAGAGTAGTCACTCGTTGAAATCTCTAGAAAGACAAATACTCCAGAGTATATTTAAGAAACGAGGGGGTAGTGCACAACCACATGGGAGACTCAGCCCGGTCGTTGCACCGCATTAATAGTGAGTAATGAGCAGTCAAATCATAAGCCCCACCTTTCCCACTGTAAGTTGCTTTGAAGAAGAAACCATCAATACGCTCTTCTTTGAATCCGCTCATACTACTCCATCCGTCACTGTTTATATAGCGCGCTTCAGAAAAAAGAAAAAAATATGTGGGACCAAGGCGACTAGCGATCGGCCTGAAAAATAGCATTGGTAGTTATAGCACGGCGTCTATAACTAGAGGGAATAATGCGTACACACATGCGTGCAGTGCTTCCACCCCGAGTACACACATGCATGCACTCCGTAGTAGTACAGTACATGGAGAGAAAATTGTGGACTTGATTGCGGTTACCACGCCCTAATTAATTGAGCATTATACCAAACGTGTCTAAAGTCTCTCTGGTGGTGGAAATGCATTGAGAGAAATGCATCATAATGAAGCACGCCCTGTAAACTGTGACGGAGGGTGGAGTAGTATAAAGGTGCAAAACCAAGTACGCGTACTACTACGCTTGGCTCTTCGCCCCTTTGTGAAGTCGAACAATGATGGTACTCCGCATGTTGGGTACTACAGTGTATGCCTCTGACAATCTGACACCGAATGGACTGATGCATGTCCATCGAGGGTAGGTTGCATTAGTCAAAAGGCATAAGCGAGCTTCACCTTGTCCTGCAAGCTTCTCCTTGTTCTGCGAGTTGACGGGACACACCAAAAAGTAGTGCTAGTCCATACTCCCTCCTTTCCGGTTAATATGGCTTAATCTTTTTTGCGGGTAAATGAGAGAGCTTTATTCATATATAAGCATTCTTAGGACGATCAGCCAAGACACTGGTCACTAGGAAGCGAGGTACCCCGCAAAAAAAGAAGTAGGATGAGAGGTGTTTCATCAAGCCAGCTCTCGGCCACATTCAAAGTGTAGCAAGCACGGTTCGCACGAAGATGCGCTGCAAGGTTTGCTGACCTGTTTACATGCTGAATAACAAAAAAAGAGGAAATATTACTGAGCCCTACTATTTGTAATAGGATATGAGCCACAATTAAGAGAGAATTGTGGCGAGTGTTCCATGCAATCAACTTCCATTATCACATGCGAGAACCCTCAAAGAGAACCAAATGTGCTGAAGATTGCTTTATCACATTTTAAAATTATAATAAGAGTGCAGACGCTCCTCCATCCGGTTCCTAGTACTAGTATAGTACGTACCTTTATGGACTAGTATACTTTGCGCTTGGCTGTTCGGGAAGTCGAACAATAATAGCACTAGTAGTATAGTGTATGCTTCTGGCAATCTGACACCAAATTAACTGTTGCACGTCCACCGCCTGAGTGAGGGAGAGCTTGCATTAGTCAAAAGTTTCACCTTGTCCTGCGAGCCACCGCGCGCAAGCTTCTCCCGCCCTGCAACCTTCTCCTCGTTCGGCAAGGTGACGGAACACAGCAAAATAATACTAGTCCATGCTGCCTCCTCTCCGGTTAATATGGCTTAATTTCAAACAAGATAAATACACTATCTGTCACTGTATATTTGTAAAAATACGGTCAGTGGACTTCATAATACGCTCATTGCGCTCAATATATATATTTTCCGGTGTTCATACGGTCACTAGCTCACCCTGACTGAGTATGTGTGTGCATGCACGTGTAGGTTGAGCACTTGAGCGTGACCGTGTGTGTTCTGTCATGTGCTCGGACATGCATGCATTAGGGCGTCGCGCGCGTTTTTGCATCCATGTGTACGTGTGACTGTTGCATACACGTAGGGGGAGTACATGTAGGGGCCACTAAGGAGCAGTCAAAACACATAGTAAGTTAGTCGGAAGAAGCAACCATCATTTCACTCTTGAATGACACGTACGCAATATAAAATGGTTGATATGGAGAGAAAAATAAAACCACTATATATACACTAGCAGGAGCCTAAGCTGCAAGCCTGCTTGCTTAGGTGGTTCTCTTCACAAGCATAGAACGATAGGCCTGATCCCGCAGCTGGGGGAAGGGAACAATGTTTTGCGTAGACGCGGTCGACATCGGCGAGGGAGAAAACCCATAGTCGGTGCGTCCCAATCGGGGGTCACCGTGGTATGGGCCGATGCCGCGTCGCAACCGCCCTTCTAGCTACAGCCCGACGTCCCAGGTAGTCCATCTTCCTTTTGGAGCCGGCTTGCTCCACTGCCGTAGCTCCATCTCCATGTCGATCTTTCTCTACTTCTACCGGCTTCTATTTGTGATGAGTTTATTTCTCATGAACTAGTGCCAGTACTATTATTCTAATCACACTTCTTCAATATCTTTGCCATCAGGGATGCTCAGGTCGATTTTAGTGGAACTGCACAAAAGCATCGTATGATCCGAGGGTGCCAGCCGTCTTTCCTTCCCGACATGGAAAGTGCTATGGAACAAGAGGTACCAGAAGGTGGAGAACCAAAGAGTGTTGCTTCTATTGTTGCTAACATTCTCACTAAAGAATCTCCCTCTAGCACATTCCTTCGACAGGTTCTTCCTGGCCAGGAAATTAAATCATGTTTAGGGTTTAGCGTTTAAGTCGTAGTGACCCCATCAGTAGTTTTTCTATCGTACGCGCTCTCACAACTTTTTTCTTTAGTTGTGAAGTAAATATTGGCTATGATCTGTGAATCATTGAGATGCATCAGCATGCGTGTTAGTTTTCCTTTGTATTTGATGGAATGTTGTAACGGGCAACCTTGGAATAGGAATGAAAATGGAGTGGAAAAGTTTCCATTTTTTCGGAGAAAAATGGAAACGGAGAGAAACCAACGTTTCGTTTCGTTGGATCGCGCCATCGAGCAAAACCAACATTTAAATCACGTCTGTCGTGTTCGTGTCTCACCCTCCTCCACGGCTCGACCCCACACGGTCGCTCAGCATGCCACTCACCGCGAACCGAGTAGTATAACATAACTTTCCCGCCTGCTTGTCAATGGATCGCGCCATGGAGTACTAGCACTACTGGAAGAGATTGACGAGTTGGGGGAGGACAGCTAGCTGTAGCATGGACTCCCAAGAACTTACTACTGGAAGAGATCGCGCATGTTGTAGCCGGCTATTGCGACCTTTGAACGCGGAGCAGCCGCGTGCACCCGGAAGCGGTGTGGGCGATGCTCTCTCGGCCGGCGCGCCGCAATCAATGCCGGCGCCTGTGAGAGGTCGCGTCCGCTCTGGACGGGCATGAATGCGGCACTGACCGTTTCGGGCGGGAAGCACGCGCGGGTGATGAAGAGGGTTCGGGTTGGTCAGGACCGGCCGTGGCAGCGGTCCGGACGTGCGCAAACAAGAGATGTTGTACGTTAATATTGTTGCGTATATAATTAACAACGTAAATAATGTGCAAGTTGGACAAATAGGATTGGAGATGAAGATGGAAATGGAATTTTACGTAAACACGGATATGCATGTCTATGTGTGTGTGCGCGACAACTCTCGCGACCTGGAAGCGAGGGCGTGTTTTTGATCGAGTTTTCTTTCTTGGTACGTTAGAAAATCAGTTTGTCTAATTCACATCTAGATGTTATTTAAGGATATCACATCTAAGCTCCCACAAGTATATAATGTAGCAACAAGAAACAAAAAACTAGGAAAAGACCACAAACTGAGTGAACATCAACTTATATGTGACATAACTATGTCACATCTAGATGTGTCCTAGACAGACCCTTAAAAAATTGTCCGCCAGTTTTCGTTTCTTTTTTCTGGGAACGCACGTATTCTATTTAAAACCACTGCTATGGAGAGATTTTTTTACTCCATTATAGCCTCTTGTTTGATAGAGTTTCTCGCGTCTCGCTCTCTCACCCTCTCCATATCAAAAATAGATGACAGTGTCCACTCTATCTCTCTCCTCGCCGGTGGTCATAGATCCGGCCGAATCCCGTCCGCTGCGGGAGGTGAGGAGGCGCAGCGTTGACGTTGTCGCCGTCAGCGACGGAGGAAGCCTATGTGCACCATCCTCTCGGAGCCGGCGCTGGCGCGGACGAAGATCCTCCGCGCCCTTGTTCGCTGCCGTCGTGTGGGCAGATCCCGCCCGCCCGCCTAAATGGCATCTCGCCCACCTGAGGTATAACTTCTTGTACTGGTCCAGCTCCCCAGGTCACTGCGTGCGGGTTTTCTTCTATGCGACTACTCCCCGGCTCCCCATGCATAGTAGCTAGGGTTCGTCGACTGGTCCAACATCACCTACTAGTACTATTATAGAGGAAATGCCACTCAAAAAGTTGTCCTGATTTATGCCTCGGTGGAGGTATACATGTTGTTTCGACAAAAAGTACATGGTGGTTGTGCGGTCATTGTCCATATGGTGGTAGTACTATCACTGGTTAAATGAAGAAATGCTTTTTTTCTCGGGTATCCTGGTTTAGTTCCCATCAAGATAATTATGATGCTTCTGTTTGTTGGTGTACTTTTCATTAATTCTTATCGACAATTGAGATGTCGTTGCTAACCCTTTTTATATTTTTGGAAACAGCGATGCGTGTCTCCATACCCGGGCATGTCTTCCTCAATTTTAGTGGAACTACACAAAATTGGATGGCCATTGTTGTTCCGCCTCACTGTCCTCTGCCACATGGTTCTTCCTTCCTCGAGCTTGATTACTGAGAAGAAATAGACCATAGTGAGGATTTATCGAACTTCTTAGGTGCCTCACCCAAACTTGATGCCAAATGGATGACGCATCACCACGATGACCTATCGATGCTCATGGTTGCGCCTCATGGTTGCATCGGCTGGTGAAGCTGATCGATTTGCGACGAAAAACAAGTTGTCTTCCATCAGTTCTCTTTGCTTGTTACGCAAAAAGATGATATCTTTCGTCAGTTCACCTTGGTTGCGTTGGAGACGCATTCGTCTTTCACGTTGGTGCAATTTTCGCTAGGGTTTTACGACAGGTGGGCCCAAAATGTGGCTGGCTCACGTGTCATATAGCCAAAAGCAGGTGCAGTGAAGGCACCAGAGCTCAGTCCATACTACAGTAGTATATATATAAGCGGGAGCCTCAGCGCTTGTTCGCTAGGGTTTGCACTCTCCACACGCTCGCCGCACTACATATATGTTACTCCCTCCGTTCCGAATTACTTGTCTTAGATTTGTCTAGATACGGAGGTATCTAGCACTAAAATGAGTCTAAATACATTTGCTAGGGTTTTCTATATTCACAGTATCTCACCCTGTCTTCACCGGATCTAAACAAGATTGTGTTGGCCTCTTGTCTCTCTCTCCCCCCTCACAACTGGTGAAGGAGGTGTCCGTATCCCGTCGCACCGGGAAGGGGAGGAGGTGCAGCGTTCACTCTATCGCCTTCGGCGAGGGAGGCAATCCACTGTCGGCTGCACTGTTCTCTTTCACCCAGCGCCTATGCGGGAGGGCCACCGATCCCTTCTTCCTTGCTATCGTACTTAGTGTGGGCAGATCCGGCCTCCCGCCGCACGCCTTGCCACATCCTGACGACCCTAAGGTATAAGTTTCTTTGAAACCGTCGTTGCTCTAGCTGCATGTGGATCTTTTTCGATCTGTAGTTGAATCTAGGTCTTGGTTCAAAGAGGAATGAAGGGTGCGGTGGGCAGGAGCAAGAATCTAGGACGTGGTTCAATGAGGAAAGGAGGGGCGGAAAGTAGTATAGACTGGCTATCCAGCTGCTTTATAGGTCGAAACGGGAAAATGGGGGTAACCCAGTACACACATCTGTAAGGAACCGATCTCTTTGTTGAAAAGGGAAAGAAACTGGGGGGGTCGGGTAGTTTGTGCATGACTAGATTTGCTGCCCTCACATAGGAAGAAGGTTCAAAGAGAACAAATATGGGACCAGCGCATATATGCTGCTTGGCTACATACTCTGCATCACCCATTTATACGTGTGGACGCACATGGTGCTGGCATGTCCCATGCAGCTATTTTGATGTTGTTAATCTCAGAATTAACTACTGGTCTGTTTTAAAAGAATTTCTCTATTAATATGAATCAATGCAACCGTTTCATAAATGCCACTGTCCTATACTTTTTTTCCATCAAGATAAGGTAGATGCTTCTTTTTGTGGCCGCATGTTTCATCCTCCTTTATTGGCCAGTAATTGTTTTCTTTTTTGCCTCTTAAAACAGGGATATCTATTAAACTTGTTGCTATAGAAAACTTAAATGTCACACCGGCAACTTTGCTTGATTTCAGTGCAACTGCACAAAACTTGATTGGATTTCCTATTCGTGTTGGTAGATTTGTATTTTATGTTGGTCGTCTCATGAAAGCTCAGTACAGGCCTTCATCCACATGATTGTACAGTGTGCTTTGAGATGTTGTGCTACTTGTATTGGTATTGTTTTAAATAAATGATGAATTTAAGCTATTGTATTGCTGTCTTTTCCCATTAAGTAGTGAACAAAAATGGGACCAACCCAGACATGATGCGTGTTGCTTTGTTACAACAAATTCAGCATCACCCCCTTTATAAGCTTTGTCGTTCTTTATACATGTTGAAACAAGGCATTGTTAAGATAATGTCTCAGTCAATATGAATGAATCACACTGATGGAGAATTGCTACTCTCCTGCTTTCTTTCCCATTAAGATAAAGCAGATCAGTAGATGCTTTTCTTCTGGGAGTACAAGTCATCAACCGCTATTTCTTAGTAATTGTTTCCCTTATACCTATTGTGGCTTACAGGGATATCAAAATTAAAGCTCGGTTTTATTACGACTTTGATTTTAGTTGAACTGCACAAAAGGAGCCAATGTGTAAGGCAAACTGCTGCATTACTGGGTCTAGTTGGTCGTTCCACTTTGCAGAAATAAGCAGTCACTGTTTGCGCTACATTACAGAAGGAATGACCGGGAAGCTTTACAGAGTATTATTAGACACCGGTGACATGACTAGTCTGCAGAGACCATTGGCAATTTAACAATACGTGGAGTGCCATGTGCAAAAAGTGCCCAAACAAGTATAAAAGCTACCACAGGAATCCATGATCATAGGCATTACATATTTTGAATGGGAAAAGCTTGTCAAAGTTTAATCATTGATGTTAGCAAGAAGACGTTAGTTTAATATATTGGAATTGGAAAACCTTGTCAAAATTTGCTCATTGATGTTAGCCAGAAGACATGCATTTGATATTTTTGAGTGGGACGCCCTTGCTGTGAGCAGCGTCGAGTGTTTTTTTCCTATTCCTGTGTTCAGTTTAGAAGTAAATAGTTACTCTGCTGAGATATTCCTGTGTTAAGAGTTTGTTCTGAATATTGTCTATGTAATGCCAGGCCTTGTGTTTGATTGCAAAGTTGAGCTTGGAATGTTGTGGCATGCGGCATCACGAGCTGTTCACCGTACCTCCTGAGAATAATGCTTCGTATTGTTTTGCATGTCAATCTAATGCCAGTGATTTGCTTGTTAAGAAGATCATCCTCTTCTGTTGTTTCCGTGCTTAAGAAGTTCATCGTCTGATGTTTCATTCATAGCCTATACGACAAGTCGGGTAGGTTAGACATGAAACCATATGATCTTCCGACCAACTCATGATATTAGGCCGTGATTGGATCGTCGTTTTCCAACCAAAACCGCTTGTAAAACTGACGCTTGTAAATTAAAGCAGATGGTCTCGGGCGAAGGCTCTTGATTGGTCGATTTCGACTAGTAAAATATCGGAAGTACTTGACACATGATAAAAACGCTGAATGACACTCGGACGATTGCTAATCCAGCCGTTAGCTGTTGTTTCAGCCTTGCCCATGGATGGCATGATATGCACGTCGTGCACGTATCGCCTGGTAATGTCGTCCATATAGCAGTTCTCGTAAAATATACACTGGTCTCTCAAATTACACGCGTAACCCACCGGTTTTACTTACAGACCTCGGGCCCTCGATTTCATTACGCCTGTATCTTATGCGTTGTTTTCGATGACGAGTAAGTTACACTTGTATGTTAATACAGGTTTGAAATAAACCAGAGCTCCCAAGCGCGACCTTACCGTTTCATGCCGTCTCAGTTTCTCGAAGGTGCTCATAGGTGTCCGATGATCCTGGCGTCCTGAATGAGTAGCGGGCGCTGTATCAAAGCATCCGTAGGGCCCGTGAGGCCCTCTCCGTTGTCCTTCGAGTTGTTCCGCTCGCCGTGGCGCCGAGCATTGTTAACATCGTCAACGAACATGAGGATTCAGGAGATGACTTTATTTTGACTGGATGACACTAGGGACCCACTAGGGCCATAGCCGTACGTACGCAAGTGCCTCCTTATTATATACAACTATATTTTTTTTCTTTCTCCTGGTTTCGTGACATCACGGTCCCACACCATTGTCAACCTATGTAGTCAATATAAACAAGAGAATTGCACAAGGTGCGGCCGGCAGCTGGGACCAATCAGCTCGAGCAGTATTTGTGTTTTTGAGGCGTGAGCACTGCAGAGTTTTTCTTGGCGATGATTTCATTGTTGTTCAGAGGAGAGCAGGGTATTAACTGGGCGGGTTGTGGCCCGTCTAGCCCAGGCCAGATATCCAGCCCAGATACTAATTTTTGCAAGATGAAAATGGCTAGCCCAGCTATACGTCTTTTTGAGGAATACCCAGGCAAGGTCAACTTGTTATTCTCCGCCCCGCTGGGCTGCAAATCTTTCCTAGGAGGGATGCATTAGGCTTAACAGGAAAATGGGCTTTAAAAATTATAAATTGGATGTAATTATAAAAATTGGGCAGTAACTATAAAAAATGCACCAAACACGAAATTAGTTTATAAAATATTATTTGTGGATTTTGAATATCTTAAATTTTCATTGTTGCGCGCGCAATGTTTCGTTGGATTTTCATGTAATACAAATTTATATTTAGTCTGACTAGAAATTTCAGGATAAAAATATTTCGGAGCCCATCAAAATGTGGGAATTTTATTGAATTC